>NW_005842276.1:1079153-1152107 GCF_000455745.1 Alligator sinensis
TCCTGCTGAGAGCAGTTAGAAAGGAATAACCAAGCTGCTTACCTTGAGTGGTTTCTGGAGGGCACATTTGCTTACCTCAAGTGGTTTCTGAACGTCCAAAAGCATCTATCCATGAGAAGTGATTCAGCCAAACACATTAAGTCCAGGGACTACCAAAAATCCCCAGCGTCTGAGACAACCTGAAACCCAAATATGCACTCCTGCCTTCACACAACTTCTCAGTCCCTTCTTAGAAGAGTTGGGGGCAGAGGGGGGGGGGGTGCGCAGAAATCTGTTAAACAAACATTTCAGCAACTGCCCATTCTCCAACAGAGAGGATGATTTTCTCATTTTCTTCCTGCTCTGCTACCCAACCTGCAGGAAGGCCTCTGCAAAATTGACCATGTGAAAAGCACCGGTTCCTCCCCCTTGTCTGTATTTCACCCACTTCTGGAAAAGGCTATTACTAATTTTTACTTTAGCAAGGAGTGTTTGATAATCTGATGGTGGGGAGGGGCAGAAAGGGGGAATAGACAAGTCTTTACCACTAGGCAGCAACAGGCCCTTGTTAACAAACTGGCCCTCAGCCTATGGTAGCCTTGTCCCTACTTTTCAATGATAAAAAGCTGACCAGTCTAGGAAAGATTCCCCCCTACACACACTCCTTTCTCTATAGGTGACTCCTCCCACTATTTTGTGATGTGATGTCTCCCACAGGTCGCTGCTAGCAGACAGGTAGTTAGCCATGTTATTCTGAAGTCAGGCAGATGGCAAGATAGAGCTGTGCCTTATAGAGCGGGGCTGTCAAACTCACATGGGGTCCTCCTGGGCCACATCAAGACCCCAGGGCTCCTTGTGGGTCAGATCGATCCTGTGGTTCAAGGTCTGCTGCACTGGCCACCACAAGAGCAGTGCATTTAAGGAAGCAAGTTCAGACAGCAGCAATTCAAGCTCATCTCCAACAGCCATGTCCAGCAGAGCAAAAAGGCCCCAAATTCTACAGCAGGTTATGGCTTCCAACTTCCAGTGGCCTACCAATAGCTGAGCTGGCCAGAAAGAGATGCCCAACAGGGCTTGTTTGACACCCCTGCTACAGACCAACTTATCAGAGATGCATAAGCTTTCATGATTAAGAGTTCACTTCATTACAAGCTACAAAGAGACATGCATAGAGCAGGCTATCAAATAGAAAGCTGTTCGAATACCAAGACAAGGAAGGGGAGGAGCAAACAAGTAATAAACACAGAAGTACATAAAGGTCCAGGTAATGGGGTAAGAATTCACAGTCCCTGTTTAGACCATACTTAACACAAACCAGTCTGTACATGGCTCTTGTTCTGCAGTTTCGAATTCAAAGTTGGCTTTTAAAGTTCCACTGTTTAAAAATAGCTACTCTCAGATCAGTGATGGAACATCCAGGAAAGTTTTCTGCCACACTTTGTGGGATGGTTTGTTTTTTTTTTAACTTGATGTCAGGTTGGCGTCCCTTCATTCTTTTACATAAGGATTGTCCTGTCCATCCAATGTAGACAACAGAGGGACATTGTAAGCAGGTGAGAACACTATACAATGTCGGTAGAGTTGCAGGGAAATTAAAAACAGACTTTATATAATCCATGTTATTTGGTCGAGTGAGGATGTGATCTGTGTTGAGGGGGCACAGCTTGCATCTGGGTCTGTTGCGAGTCCTGGTGCCTCAGTGAAAATAGGAATTAAGTAGCCTATTGCTTGAGAAATGACACTTGATACTGGGGGGCTGGTCTGTTTGCTCCCCATGGCTACCATGAGATGGCCATTTTCCAGAAGAGGGTGGTGATTGCTAACGTGTCTAAAATATTCTAGTTGCGGGAATATGGGTGACAACCAGAGGGATTCTGTTGTCCTCATCTCAGAGCTGTCATTGTAGCAGGTTGGAACGGGGTCCAAATCTGGCTGTGTTGACTGGAGTGGATATGATTTAGGCATTGTATTGTAAACATGTAAGAAGCCCTGTTCTAGATCCTCAAGGTGTGCATCCTAGTCAGTGGGATCAGAGCAGATTCAGCTACAACATAGAGCCTGGCTGTACATAATGGATCTAGTGGTATGCTTAGGCTGAAAGCTGTTTGTGTGCAGGTAGCTGTGGCAGTCTGTAGGTTTCTGATACAATGCGATGCTAACCCGGCCATTGCAAATTTTCACCATGGTATGTAGAAAATGAATTTGTTGGGTGGAGTATTCCAGAGTCAGTTTCATGGAGGACTGGACCTTGGTGGAATTTCTAGGGAGATTCCTTCCCATATGTCCATACAATGGGGATCTCACTGATGCATTTTGAGTAGACCACAGAGATGAGGGCAGCAAAGGAGGCATGAAATTTTAATTCTGTTGTAAATACACTGGCATAGGGGGGTGGGGGCATATGCATGTCCATGGCAGTGCCATTTGTCTGTAGGTACAGGGAATCCCCAAACCTGAAATACAGTTGTGTGTGAAGACAAAGTGGAAGAGTGTGTTGGAAACAAGCAGCACCACTGCCAGGAATACTGTTCTGTATGGCTCGTGATCCATCCTCATAGGGGAGGCTAGCGTATAGAGATGCGACTTCCATGACAGCCAACATATTTGCTAGATGCACGTCAATGGAGCCTAGTTTCTTTAAAAATTCTGTTATAGCTTTCATCATTAGCAGGAAGGATATCTGAATGGGAGGTGCAGAGAACACAAAAAAGGAGGGAGAAGGAAGAACAGAATAGAAAAAGCCGTTTTAAAATATTCAAAATCCCACCCTTCTCCTGCAAAGGGCCTGTCACACCACTGCAGAGTCCAGATGAAGATTCCTTGTCATCAGAATTCTTTAGCTGGATTTGTTTTTTTAAATGCTAGGGTTCCTGTACATATACACCACACCTACAGTAAGTAGTTACCAACACAGAATCATAGGATTAGACAGGACTCTTAAGGGTCATTTAATCCAACCCCCTGTACAGATGCAGGATTTACTAATTCCAAATATACGCTTATATAGCTTCCTCTTAATCTCCAATGAAAGAGATTCCACAACTGCTTTCTTTACACTAACCCACCCAAATTGTAACATGTGTCTAGACTTTAATATTTAGGTGCAACATACCACAGACATACAAATTAATATAATTTTACTCTCGAGTCTCATTCTCTTCAAGCAAAAAGCAGCATTTAGGAAGGCATTTACAATTTTTAGCACAGGTATATATTAACATTTCCAAAGTGTTTTAACATTCTATAAAGCATGTCCGGTGCTTCACATTCTTCTCCTATTCCAAAAATCACTCATAGCATTTTGCTCTAAATCTTCTTCATGCCATCAGGCTGCTACTATAAGTTATGGCATTGTTGCTGCAAAAAGGAATGATCGAGCAGTTTGAGCCTCAGGTACAAAAATCAGTTCAACATAATCTAATGTGTGAAGCAAATGCAACCCATTAAAATAATCTGACCATAGGTTTGTGGAAGAAAAAAATCCTTCAAGTCCCCTTCATAATTCACATATATTTAAAGTACAGTAAATCTAAATTTGAAACAATTTATTTTACTGTCTACCAGTGAAGATTAAGGGGGGGAGAAGCGAGGAGTTTGGAGTGGAAAGAAACACCTTAATTAAAAAATTTCAAATGCATTTCTCTGGGCTTAACCAATTATAGAAACAGATTAATCTAGTTTTGTGGATAAGTGAATTAAATTTATTTCGAATTAAACCAACATTACCATCCATTTATACTTCATGCTTTTCCCAATCCATCCGCTACCAGAGGCGGGCAATTACTTTGGGCAGAGGGCCGCTTGCTGAGTTTTGGCAAGCCGAGGACCACATTACAGGCAGCCAGGGGCAGATAAATATTAATTTTCTAAAATTTTTAGGGGCCCTGCAGGCCAGATAGAATGGCCTGGTGGGCCGCATGCGGCCCAGGAGCCACATTTTGCCCACCCCTGCCCTACCCTTTGTATCCTCTCATCCTCAACCATCATACCTTTGGGAAGATGAATACCTCAGATTGTCACAAGTCATTTGCAAATGAGGTTAGTGCTATCAAGTCAATGGATGGTGCTGTAGTTACAGAAGTCTGTAAAGCAATAATTAATACAATTCACTCGCAGGTTTGAAAATAATCTAATGTCTCTAACACAACCTCTTTAGTTGGATTTTCTAAATTGTATGATGGCCATTGATGATAGAATGATTGCACCTGTTATCTTCCCTTCCCCAAAACATAGGTGGCTATGGTAATCACAGTGGGTACACTACTGTTTTCAGACCCTGGTCGACTACTGATTTGCTGTTTCACTGGCACTGTTTCAACTGCAGTTGCGGAGCATGGTATGCACCACACACCCTTTTTTGAGGACAAGGGGGTGAAACATCAAGCATTTATTAATTTATGTAGCATAACAAAAAATTCTTCCGAGTCCCATAAGCACAGTTACAAATGCAAACTGTACCTTGCAAGTAATTCAAACAAACACAACCATTTTAAACTAATAGAAAATGTAAACATTGCATGAATTATACATGTTTTGATGGATACTTGTATAATCCGTTACAAAATTTTCATACCAAATTTTCTGTGCGCTCACAAAAAATGTAAACTTGAAGTCATGAGAAAACACCATGCTAGTCATTTTTAAAAGGGTCCTTCCATAAATTACTTTTATTTCTCATTAAATGAGCAGAGAGTCATTACCATATTAATAACAGATATGTTTATTATTACATATCCATCAGTGCGGCTTTCAATACCACTTGAAACATGCAAATCGTCCTGAGGACGAATCAGTTTTCCAGTGCTTATTTAATACACAACTGCAAAGCCATTATAAATTACTGAGGAGGTATTTGGTTAAAAAATAAAATAAAAATAAAACCATACTGCTCATACCATGAATGTATTCCTGCTACAAAGCAAGTGTTTGACGGCACTTATACTGTAATTCCTGAATTATCAGTGGAGTTTTTAAAGGGCCATATGTGTACTATTTTGTTGCTGTGTTGCATATTTTTGCCTACATTTTCTGCAGACCTCTTGCTTTTTAAATGAGAAATCTTTCTTTGTAACAGGAGTTTTCATTCAAAGATTATATTCAATTTAGGAAATGCATCTAGCATCTACAATACTTTAACCAATTAAAGTTCAGTAAAAACCACTGATGCATAATAAATTGTTGAGATTCTACACTTATCGACATGGCAATAATACAATTATCTCAAATTAAGGCACTAAAAGGACAACGCAACACCCATTAAAAGTGTTCTATGAATAATTTACATTTCAAACAGTGCATACATTTCTTAAATGTTTGTTAACTTAATATATGTTATCACTTAAAATTGTAAAGGCAATACATTACACAATTATAGAAATGAATGTACCCCAAAATATGCTTCCAAACTTGGTTTTTTTGTACTGTTAGTTTCTAATACTAAAATAATTCAGTATGGCTTGGCAAAAATGCATAGATTAAATGCAATTATCTGTTACCCTCCCCACCCGCCCTTTACAAACTTGCTGAATCAGTATTTTATAAAGCATAATGCAAAATATTTAACACTTTGATCTGTTCCATTATGGGCGATTAGCATTAAGGCTGTTAAGAACTCCGCAGTGAAGGCACTGAAGTTCAAGTGATTATACAGCTTCATTTTTAAACTTGATATGCAGTCTTTGAAAGCACAACTTTTGAGTCAAAGAAATTTCAGTCCATCTCATTTTGAGATATTTTTCTTCTCTACTCAAGTTTATGTGCTCATTTTGATATAAATATCCCCTCCACAGGGTATAGTTCTTTTTTTTGTTGTTGTTGATACAAGGAAAGCAGACTGCATTTTATTATGATTGATAGGCATTTTTAGAAATCCAAAAAGGCAGCACCTTTTTCATACACCTAGCTAAGCTTTATTTGCTTTAACTTGCATTACATAGTAATAATTAATCTAATCTATCTTTAGGCAAACCCGCAATAAAACACCCTCAGCGTGCTTTTTGTGCCGAAGCAAGGAGACAGTAACAGCAATCTTAACCCTGAAGCCTGTGATAGTTGTGTTGAAAGGAACAAACAGCCTCTCTGCACTGCTTGGTGTGTTTAAAAGAGTCCTGTTTTTCAGACTGCATTCCATGAAGTTTCATTAAGTACTGTACAGGTGGTTAGCTGAAATTAAGAAAAAATACAATTAATGAAAAAATTGCATTAGATGCCTCTAATTAATGTTAACTGAAGAGATAACATGAATAAATAAGTACTTGTATTCCAAATAGCAACATTTAATAACTTAAATATGTCTTATTATAATGCTATAAGCCCACTTAATCATTTGAAAAGTAAAAATGCATATAATTTGATATAAAATTAAAAGTGAAAATTTTCTGATAATTTTAGTATGTGAAAACTAATTTCCATCACCATAAATTAAGTTAAGTGGTTATGAACAAGTGTCAGGCATTTCTATAACGTTTCAAAATCATACTGAGATGAAATACAAGGTCAATACTACGTTAATGCAGTAGAACTAGCAACTTTGGAATTTGCAAGCTCCAATTCCACGTTAATTAGAAGAAAAGAATATCACAAGACATATAAAAGTACTGAATTTAAACTACCAAAATGAACAGTGAACTTTGTCTGACATAACATAAAGCAGATGTGGGCAATTATTTTGAGCAGAGGGCTGCTTACCCAGTTTTGGTAGGCTGTCGAGGGCTGCATGGGTAGCCCCGCCCCTTGATAGGTGCCCCGCCCCTGGTCACCATCTTGGGACCAATGTCCCAATGTCTTGGGACCAATGTCCCTGGGCCAGCACCGGTGGGGCCCAAAGCGGGGCCCAGGCTGGCAGGGGATTGTGGAGCCGGCCTGGGCTGCACCAGCAGGGAGGGGGGAGCTGACCCAGCTCCACAGAGCCCCTGTCGGCTGGGACCCCGCACTTCTGCCACCCTGCTCTGGACCCGGGACACCGGTGCGGGCCCTATGCTCCCACAGGCTCCCTGCCTGCTCATACCCAGTGCCCCCCAGCACAGGTGGGGGGGCAGCGCACAGCCCTAACCCCCTGCTCGCCAGCAGGGAAGAAGCTGGTGCTGAGCGTGGGGAAAAGTGACCCCTCACCTGCCCCACACCCGGTGCCCCATGCTGCAGGTGCTCTCAGCCTGCATGGGGCTGTCCAGAGCGCAGGCAGCCCCATGCAGGCTTCAAACAGCTGCAGCGCAGGGCACTGGGCGCAGGTGGGGAGGGGCCGCTTCCCCCCTACCCCGTGCTCCTTCCCTGCCTAGGGTCCCCATCCCCCCCCACCACTTACCTGAGCTTCCCATGCTGGGGCAGCCACGTGCTCCCAGCCCAGAAACCCAAACAGGGGCTTCCAGCCGGGGAACGGGGCCGGGTGCACCGCACTGTTGTTGGAGCCTGCTGGGCTTCCCCTGGGTCCTACTGCCCTTGGTTCCTGTCATTTTTGAGCATCCCAAGCAGTGTCATTTTTGGCAGGAACCAAGGGCAGAGAAATATTAATTTTCCAAATTTTTTTAGGGACCCCGCGAGCTACATCTGGCCCGCAGTCTGTGTTTTGCTCACCCCTGACATAAAGCCTATTTGCTGTACTAACTTTTATACTAACTTGATTAATCTTCCACACTTCCCTGCCAATTATAAACTAGATCGGTCAAATAAATACAAAAACAGATTCTACAGCAACCCTGCAGATAAAATACTCTGTAAAAACAGAAGGCATTATAAAAGCAAGACAACTTCAGGTCTCGAAACAGCACTACTACAGATAGTAAAGTCATCATGTAGTCCTAGTTTTTATTTAAAAGTAATAAATAGATTAAATGAGAAGTACTAAGTGAATTTATTTATAGAGTTACTCTTAGATCCCTATCTACACATTACACTTAAGAAGTGATTAAACTTCTTCGCAACTCAGCAACTTGTTCAATCCATTAAAGGTGTAATAAAACAAGGAACATGATAAAACAAAAAATGTGGAATAACTTTATTGCTTGTTCTTATCACACCATTAATTGAACAAGTGGCCACAGTGACTGGAAGCCCCATCAGCTGACACTGCTCCCAGCCCCATCAGCCCCAGGGTCCAGAGCCACAGGAGCTTGCTACTTGCTGGTGAAGGGGGGAGACTAGGATTGCAATCCCAGCCTGGCAATAGGGCATGCTTGCATCTAATGCTGTCCCACAACCATGTGTCCGGCCATACGTGTGAGGCCCTTACTAGGCCTGATACAACACAGTGAAAAATTGGTGGAAACTTCAGCGGAGCTAGATTAGACCACACAAAAACATCTATTCACATGTCTAAATTTACAGAATTGAAAAAAATGCTTTATCTATCAAAGCATTTAAAGTGCTTGAAGGCCTGACTCGGCATCCACTAGGGAAACAAGATGGCTTTAGAGGGATGTGCTTGCATGTTTAGAAGTTAAGCACGTGTTCCTGTGTGTTACAAAACTACAGCATGGTGGTGTTTCATCCCCTACAATTCAGTTGTACTACACTAATATCTTTTAAGAACATAGCAATTATCAGATACCAGGTAAACACTAAGAGTACTATCATCTTTCCTCATCCTTTCCTCTACAGCTCAAAGTGAACAACAATTTTGTTTTTGGAGGGGCAAAGGGGAAGGGGGAGGAGAAAAGAGGGAGAACAGGGAACAGATAAGATTATTTTTGGAGTCTTAATATGCTCTTGGCCTCAAAAATCATATGGAAGCAAGTTCTACCAAGTAAAAAAGAAAAACAAAACAAAGAACAACTCCCCCCAAGTGTGTCATTTTTCAATTCCAGCTGATGGTTCTGTATGCCTGTAGCAATTCTGTCACCCGTTCCCCTGGACACTTCTAGTAGTCTCACTATATAAGAGCATCCCAAGCAGTGGTTCTGCCCTATAAACATTTTCCCTCCCACAATATGCACTCAGCATTTATAGCATGTGGCAGTTAAAACAGAGTGTGTTTTAATTAATAGTGATTAAATAAAATAAATCCATATTAATCTTATGACGCAAGGAACTGAAATTTCTACGGACAGCTTTCTCTGCTGACCCTAAATACACCTTCACTTCAGGATTCAAGAACAGGGTCTGGAGGGAATATGTTGACATTAAAGGTTTAATGCCCATTAGCCTGGAAGATTCTGTATTAATAGAAATCCAGATCCTAAATTGTTAGCATACATATATAAAAACTATTTCTGAACAGCAGTAGCAGGAAGACTAGTATTAGAGGAGCTAGAAGAGGTTTTGGGCAGAAGCTCTGAAATAAAGCAGAGACCGACAAAAAGAAAAAATATTTTAGAAAACTATCTATAGGGGTAATACTTTTTTCCCCTAATACTAATGAAGTCCCATGTTCAGGGATGGAAGAGAATGACTCTGGAATTGCTTACTACTGTCATGTGACAATCACCAGTTGGTTAAAAGGGAAGGTTACTCACCAGTAACTGGAGTTCTCTGAATGGGTAATCTCCCCCACAGATCCACACTCCTTTGACCTATTGAAATGTAGAAATGAATATTTCAAGAAAAATTTCAGATGCACCAAGTGCTGAGCGTTTAAATAAGGTGGTGGTTTAAGGAAAGTAAAATTGTCTGCCCACGCTAGCTAAAGCCAGGACACAGGTCAAAATCTATGAGTGAGTAAGATTAAAACTGCATGAGGAGAAGAAGTGCATTTCTTCCTATGATTTTCAAGTGTCTGAATGAAAAATTTCTGTCTCTCTGAAGTAACCTGAAAAGATGCCTAGGAAAATTTAAGATCTTGAGATGAAGAAGAATCTTAGAAGCCAAATAACTAATTTAAAAGGATGCAGGAACCGAGTGAAAAAACAAAATCTGTCTGTTCTTCCAACAAGAAGGTTGACAGCTATGAAAGACTTGAATACCAGAGCTGTTTTGCCTAATATGGCACTATTCTAGGGTTTTCTCTCTCTTTTATGTTAAAAAAAAAAAAAAAGCCTTGAAAAAGTAGAACCAAAAGTGAGACACAAAATAAGCAGAAGACAATAAGAGAGCCCATGAGGAGGCACTGGATTTCTATAACCAAAGAATATACAACATGAAGGCCACTTTGAATAATTTGCCATAACTGAAAGTAAGTTACATTACTAAATTGTTAAAAATAATCAAATAGTAACAGTGGACAGAAGCCCCTGCAACCAGAAGAGGAAAGTAGGGCATACTTGAGATGGAGTTCAAGCAGCCTCTAAGACTGAAATAAAAAAACAATACTAAAAATATGAAAATAAAATAAAAAAGTACTTACTAGTTTTACAAAAGCACAAAAGGAAACTGACACTGTGCAAGGAATACTGCAAAACAGAAAAGCAGCAATGTTCTAGCACAGTAATTGTCACAATAGGAATTGTGATATTCTAGTCATTTTGTATTTCAAATGATTATCCACAGTAGTAAAAACATCAGCTTTAGAATAAAGCCTGTTTGCATACACATAGTTATTAAATAATTCCTTTTCTCCTTTCAAGAGAAGACAAGAACACATTCCAAAGATTAAAAAAAAGAAAAAGAAAGCCTTCCTTTTAGTAATAGCCTTCTTCGCATTTAAGAATGGGAGATCTCCATTACAAATGCTACAAAAAATAGACAAAAAAAGGACAAAACCACAGATGTGAATTCTCCAAAACTCATTATATAAAAGGATTGCTTCAAGTGAAAGAATTAAGTCAGACACTGGCAACCTACAGCCCACAGGACAGACCTGGTCCCGGAATAGACCGGATACAACTTGTGGCAGCTCAGGAAATCTACAACATGCTTTAACCAGAGCAGCAGAGGAGACCTCTACCTGTCTTTTTCCATCTATTCACTCCACAGCATCTGCTGTGTGTTGGAAGATGTGGAGATTTGAGGTCTGCAACTGGAAGGCTGCTGCTTGCAACTCGGTGTGTTGATAAAAGGTTGTTAAGCCCTGCACTCATTCTAAAAGCAACATACCAGTTTAGAAAGAACTTTTGCCTAAGTGACTGGGAGAGCAAGAGTTTTGTGTTACAGTACCTCAGAAGAATCGTAATTACAAGGTAATGCAATGAATATTGCCAATTAGTCTAAGCAACTGAATGCAGTATGAGGACTCTGCTACTGCTCCTTATGAAGAGAAGAATTAGAAGTTGCCAGAAGGGGAATATTTCATAGTAGTTGGAAGAGTCCTAAAGGCCTGATTCAAAACCCACCGAAACCAAAACAAGTCCTGTTAGTGATGTATACGGGTTTTGGATGCATACCCAGCACCTTATTGTGGAACGGGTAAGAGGCAGAAGGCCTGGGTTGCCCTGAAGGAAGCATGCTGGCTGGACCAGCTGGAATGATCTTGTGCAAAAGTCTAGAGCTGAAGCACTTGCAGGTTTTACCAAGCATGTACTCAGGGCATATTTAGGATCTGGTGGGGACAACAGTGACGACCTTTTGTGGTACCTCTCAGAAGTAGCCATAAAGTGAAACCAAGTTACTAAGGCAATTTGACTTCTGATTTTTTTCAATTTTGATACACTATACTTTCCAATTTTGATACACTAATTACAGGATGAGCCAGAGCAACCTCTCCTATGATGAAGGAAAAGCTTGACAGTTCAGGCTATGCCTCGCTCAAGCAATCAGTGCTGGGACACATCACCAGAGAAATGAAACCATATGCAGAAACCGTCTATAAGAAACATATACAGAACAGCTGTGGAAGATGAAGCTGTCAGGCGACAGCCTTGCAGACTCTGTAGCCAGCAGGATCCGCAGCCTTGCTACCTTAATCAGAAATGACCTGCCATACACTATCAAGGGACATAACACTTCCCAAAGTGCAACAGAACAGGACACTGTCCAGGTCAATGACAATTTTCGGCAGTATATACAAGCCATCCCCTGCCACGTTCTCAATCACATCCCCACCTACTTACAATCACATTACCTTACATGCAGGTGACTTCAATTGTCAACATCAAGATTCAGGGTACCCTATCAGCAGTAGTAATGGGGACAATCTTTGTCTCTAGGTAAGCCTGAACAATATATCCCTTGTATATGACCCAAAGGACTATGTAGCTTCCACTCTGGATGCTGGAACATTCAGACAAACCCAGATCTTGCCTGGTGAAAGGGCAACTCAAGTAAAACACCAATAAGAAAAAAAAAAAACTTGACAAGTTTTCATCATCTCAGCACAGACCCTCACTCACTAGCATTGACAATGATTTTTCAGCCCACACTATCCAAACCAGCTCCAAGATGGAACTTTTGGAAAGCAGATTGGCAGAAATACCAGAGGCAGACCAATGAGAGTGCAAACTCATTAAAGCAGTGCTTCTCGAACTATCCAATGTGGCGGACCGGCATTTTTTTTTTCCAGTGGACAAGGGACCGGTGCCCGGTTCAGCCGGTGGCAGCAACTGCGTGCAACAGTGCTACACAAATGCATGACCGGCTGTCTCTCTCTCTTTCCTCACCTCACACGACGTGACGTCACCTGGAGTGCTGGAACGTACAAACTGTGGCGCTATGACACATCAATGTTATGCTTCTGAAAATATATTTCTTTCTTTCCTGGCAACTCACTGCGGACCGGCAACCGGTGGCTCGCGGACTGGCACTGGTCTGCAAACCACCACTTTGAGAAGCGCTGCGTTAAAGTATCCATCACAAACCAACACTGATCAAGGCTACAATATACCTACATACTGCCTAATTGAAATAGTCAAACTCTGTGAACCTAGAGACTATAGAAGACACCGTGTGCCATGCTGGGACAAGCAGTGCGAACAGCTCCTTAACATCAACAACACAATGACCCTACAACTGTAAAAAGAATTACAAAACAGCTGGCTACCACACTGCACAATATCAAAGGAGAGATGAATACCATAGGATTGGATATGACCCACACAGGCAGACAAGGATGGTGCATCATTAACTGCCTTATAGTCAAAGGCACCAAATACAACATTGCCCTGAAACAAACTCCATCATGAAAATACTGTGCAACAACAGCAAGTACAGCGCCCCAAGCAAACACACAGAAATGTTTAGATATCTGACTCATGAACAACTTAAATCGCCCTATGCCAACCTTAATTTAACTGCTCCTATCTCTGAAAATGAGTTTGATGCAGTTATTAAAGTGATCAAGATTGGTAAGGCTGCTGGACAAAATAAGATATTCCCAGAACTCATTACTAAACTCAGAACCACAATGAAAAGATAGCTTCAGAAATTCATGCATTAATGTCTAGAAAGTAACAGACTTCCAAACTTTTTGAGAAAAGCTGATATCACTGCTACCATGAAACCCCATAGAGCACCAGAAGATCCAAAGAGCTACCAACCCATCTCACTATTCATTACATACAAACTCATGGAGTGCATAATCCTGAATAAAATAGAGAACATCTTTGATCCCCAGCTCTCAAAAGAACAAGCTGGCTTTCAGGAAAAAGTGGTGTACCACTGACCAAGTTACATTACTTACATTTGACATAGAAAACAGATTTGAAATGAGGCAGAAAACAAGCACAGCCTTTACTGACCTTACAGCTGCCTATGAAACTGTATGGCACCAAGGCCCCAACTATGGCAGTCTCTATACCACCTGACTGCAAGCAATGCACTTTCATCATAAACAATTTCCAGCAGATCATTCAAACTCACTTCTAACCAAGGAGTAAAAAGAAGAGTACAAACTCTGAAGAACTGGAGCCTTCCAGGCCCAGTGCTAGCACCAGTATTTTTCAATGTACATACCTCTGACTTCCCCATACAACATCCAAGTGATACATGTATGCTGACTACATTGCCATAGCAGCCCAAGGAAACGATATGACAGAACTGGAAAAGATACTAAGTTCCAACATGGAACTCTTCATCACTGACTATCTCCACAAGTGATGATTAATGTTGAGCATCAATAAATCAGTATCACCACTCTTCCACCTGGCAGCAACAGAGTGGGCCGACTGCTGGGAAAGGTCAGATTTATTCCTACAGCATTGTATACCAACACAAAATGAGTCCCCTGCTGAGCATGACCTTGACAGAGAAGTGTAGGTCAAACTGAACAGAGATCTGTATATGGAAGCTTCACAGTAACGCTTCACAAGATGAACATCTTGGACACCCCGCTGTGTGAATGCAGTGTCCAACGAATAGCACAGAACTTAATCAAAAGCTGCAATCTTTACAAATGCCCAGACAGGGAAGAAGGAATCTGCACATTGAGTGATAATACCAGACAGTAGCTTATAGATCTGGATGTTGGTATCTGACACCATACAAAGGAGAGGGAGACAAGTGAAAAGGGAGAGGGGGAATTTGGTGAAAGTCTGTACTCCAGGACCTCATGAGGCACAACAACTACAGAAGTGACAGAATCACACTACATTTCCAGTAGCATGCAGAAGACTGTCTCAGTTTGACAGGCAGAAGTCACGGGGTAGCAAAGTGCCAAAAATACAAAGACAAATGTGTGAACACCACCGCCACGGAAACGGTTGTTGGTTGTAGCTGTGTTGGTCTAAGGACATAGGCAGACAAGGTTCTTTGGATAAAGGTGGTATCTTTTATTAAACCAACTGAGTAGTTGGAAAATTTGTTCTTTGCAAGCTTTTGGGTACAAACACCTTTCTTCAGGCACAGGGAGAGTTTCCACTAAGGAAACACATTCCAACTCCTGCTTTATATACCTCTTTCCAGCTCTGCTGCTAGGCTGATGCCTGCAGAATCATACTGACCAGATAAGATTTCCTTGCTAGCCTACCAGTCTAAAGACAGGATAAATTTTGTCAAAGTGGAGCATGTCTCTGGAATACCATGCCAGGTTCATCAAGTGCCTAAATTACGATGAGTCCAAGATGTGCTCATTAGACTAATCTGCCTACAGATCTCGCCCCTCTTGCTTTGCACTTCCACCATATCCCCATACCTGGCAACAACAGGGGGCATGTAAGGATACGGGCATGTGGAGAAAGTATTTGTTTAGTATAGTGTAACTGACATCTTAACATTTTTTGAGATTCTGAGTCCCTCCCCTGCCACAAACTCTACTCCTGACAAGAAGAGTAAAGCTAGTAAAATTCTAACAACTAAGAGAAATTACTTCTTCTGGATGGTAGCAGAGGTAAGCAGCAAAAGGATGCTCAGCTTCTGTAGAAAAACCTTTCCAGGGCCCCCTCTACATAGCAACAGGAGGAAGAAGGCAGAATCAAGTACCACTTAAGCCAGGGGTTGTAAAGGGGGTATTTGGGAAGGCCCTAGGGGGCACGTGCAGGCAGGTGGGGTCAGAGCACCACCACCTCCCAGGAGCAGGGCCGGAGTGGGAGCGAGGGCAGCAGATGCCCTCTGGGGGCTGCACAGGCACCACCCAGCCGGCTTTTCTCTGAACACCTCAGATACTTCAACATCCTTCTTGAATTGCAAACATCAGGACTGGGCACAATATTCTGGTAACAATCACATGAGTGCCAAATATCACCTCTCTACTCCCTAAGGGCCCCCTCTCCCACCCTTTAGAAATACCAAGTGTTAAAACTTTTGGTCACAGCATCACACTGGGAGATCCTGTTCATCTGAACATGATTAACTACAATGACACCTCTAACTCCTTTCTGAACACTGCTTCCCATGTTGCAGTCCCTCACTCAGTAGGCATCTATTCTCCTCCTCCTCATATTTGACCAAACTGAAATATTGGTTGTCTGTCCATGTTGCAAGGCAGACCAGATTGTCCTTGATCAGTGAGCTTTCCTTTTCATTACTTGTCAGTCCTCAGATCTGTGCATCAACTGCATTATTTTAGGTCACTGGTAAGTAACTTAACATGTGGGCCAAGAACCAATCTCTGTGAAACCCCATTAGAAACATTCCTTATTGACAATGATTATCAGTGTACAATTACATTTTGAGACCCGATTAGCAGTTTAATACATTTAAAGTGTACCTACCACATTGATTTTACTGTTCTAGTTTCTTAAATCAAAATGTCATATGGTACCAACTAAAATGTCTTACATAAATTTAAGTATATTACACCAACATTTACCTTTATAAGCCAAAAATGCAACCTCAAAAATATCAAGTTAATTTGACAAAATACTTATTTCCACAAATCCATGTCAACTGGCATTACTCCAATTGGACTCTATTAATACTTATCAATTGACTACCACATCAGCTGCTCCCTTATTTTGGCTGAAATCACCTTCAGGCAGACAGGCATATAAATTATACCGGTTATCCTGGATACCCTTTTAAATCTCTAGCATGGCTTTCTTCCAGTCCTCTGCAATTTGTCCAGTATTTCAAGACTTACTAGAAATCCACAAAAGAAAGTCCACAAAACTGTCACCACCTCATGCTGAATTTTTGGATGCAAATAATCTAGACCTGCTGACTTTAACATTTATATTTATTAACTACTTAACTAGTTTAACATCTTAATTACTGCTGGATATGAAAATGTTTATCATCAGATAATATGATAAATATGAATAAATCTGTCTTTTTTCTAAGCACAGAACAAAAGTACATATTGAATATTTGCCCCTGTCAGTTCTACCATGTCCAGCCAGCAATGGAGCAATACATGTTAGCATTTCTTTTGTTACTTGTCCACAACTGTGGCCACAGAACTCTCTTGGCATCATTCCCCTTACGTAGTTCCAGTGGCTGTGACTTTTGCAGCATAAGTAAAAATGACTGATAATCTTGGCAATAGTGGGTTTAATCACCTGGAACAAGGAGGCTGGTGCTCTTTAGTGTCTTTCAAATGGCTTTCTATTTTTCTGAGGGGCTGAGCTGTCCAGAAGGAAGGTTTTTTGTGGGGGAGAATCATCTGCAAGAGTAGCTCAGAGATTCTTCAGCTAGACCTAAAAAGCTTCTGCCTTTTTGCGCTCCAAATTCTGAAGCAGTTGCATTTTGGATATCATGTTTAATTTGAAGAACTAAGGGTCTAAATATCTTTCCAAGTACCAAATGCCTTACCAGGTGTACAGGCCATTAGCACTCTGAACACTTGACACCTTTTCCCATGTTAAGATTCATTAATATTACATGGCAAAGGTTAGAGTTGCCGTGAAAACAGACATGAAAAGAAAAATTTTATGAAGTGTCAGCCTAAAGAGGTTCCATAAAACCAATCTCCTTCTCCACCCCCTGCCCCCCCCCCCCCACCCCCCGTCCCACCACCGCGCTCCCTCGGCGGACCCCCCAGCTGACAGACCCATCAGGATCTTCCCAGGAGTTCTTCTTTAAGCCGGTATTCCAATTTCCCTTCGAGATACATGGCTCACAATCTAGATCTTGTTCCTTGTGGTCTGGGAATGCCCTGGACACCAGATGTTGGAAGGTATAGATAAAAATAAAAGGTCCTTGGAAGGATCCCCCTTTTCTTTTTTCCAGGGTTAGGGTTAGGTTTAGGGATGTTGAAGTAGCAAACACAGGAAACTGCTTCATGGCCTAGGATCAGCTATTTATTCTTACAGTATGCTCAAAGCAAATTGGACCAGACCTTAGTTATCCCTCCTGTACAGCTAAGCATAAAGATAGACTATTGGATCACAGAACCTGAGCTGTTGTGTCTGTTTTCCCCTTCATGACTCAAAGACCTCAATCATTAGTATAACACAACTTTAACCATGGAGTTATAACCAATCCTTCCATAATGTCATTTACAAACAGATTTTTTGCATTAAAATCTATCACTTCTATACTTAATTTCTCACCTAGTTTTTCCAGAAGTATTTTTAACAGCTTTTCGGAATGACTGATTTGCTGAGGATCTTGCAGACATAGTTCTAGGGGAAGAACGGACAAAACTGGCTGGTGGTGTCTTGGGGATTTTCTTTACTAAATGATTTACCCACTTCTTCTGGTCATCCTGACAGGATGCCAATAGCAACATATCCCTTGCTGAAGTTACATCGTAACTCACTATAAAACAGAGAAGACGAAAATTCAATAAAAACAAGACAATCTTGCTCATAATAATTTATAGCAATATGATAACATTTCAGGAGAGAATTATGGAATCTACATGCCTTATTCACAGTGAAATGGGTTACATGTTCTTAAAAACATGTGACGACTATCAGAGGAACTGCAGAAATTAACCAAATACCTTCATAAATCCATTGACAATAATATTAATGTGTGGACAGCAACTTAATTTATCCTCATTTCTGTCCTAGAACACCAATATTCTGAACTGAAGGGGATAGCTAGAGCACAGACTAGCACTGCTTTGGAGAAGCATGGAGGGACAGTCTTCTTCTGCAGAACGCAGAGCCACTCTATGGGTGCTGTAAATAGCTCTGACCCTGCAGCAGCCCCCTGCCACAATATTCTATATACAAGGTTGCAAGGTTAGACCAGAGGACCAGAGCACCTCACTAGCAATTCTTTTGTATGGCCCATCCTTCCACACGGTCCTGTGAAATCTCACTCCTGGTGCAGTTCTGCTGCAGGTGGTAATGCTCCTCTACAGAGCCAAAAGCAAACTTTCCTTTAAGGGAAATATGCTAGTATCTTAAATCAGTTTAGATTTTTTAACTTTAAATATAATGTATTTTTCTTTGCAGCTGGTAGATTAAAGAAGATGGGTAGAATATTCATAGAAGAACTTTCAAAATACACAATAGGTCTAATTACTTACCTTTGCATGGAGCAATTAATTCCTCCTTTTTATCTAAGTGGTCTTTATGGCACTTAACATGGCATCTTCGACATTCCAGTGCAGGAGGGGGCTTAAAAACATGCCAGAGGGGTTTGGCACAGGCCTCACAGTTGGCTGGAAAGTGGTATAATGTAGGAATAAATTCATGACCTTTGTGATTTAGAAAATTTGTCTTTTCTGCTGGCTGCGTTGATTCTACTTCCAATTCTTTCCTGCATTCACCCTCATTAGCGTACAAAATCTAGCAAAACATTGAAGAGAGAGATGTTGTCATGTCAAACTACTGCTGAAGCACTGTTTATCTTTACATACTGGTCACAATAAGACTTGACAGACTTTTTAGAAGACACACAAATGGTCTTGATACTATTTAAAATTAGGGAGTTTTTACCTGGAATATTTTAGGGATTTCCTCAGTTTCTGCTCTATATACATCTCCTTGTGTTACAGGTCGGACATGGAAGAGTTTACTGAAATTATAAGAATCAGATCTCAAATATGCTGATAATACTACATTAGTTTATAAAACCTATCATACTGCTCTAGATACAGATTAAAGGTTCAATCTTATTACCCTGACTTTACATGAATAATCCTTAATCATGCAAATACTTCCATGTCAGGGCCACAAAATGGTTTTAGTAACATAGTATAGGAACCTGTCTACACAAACAAGACCTAAATATTTTTTAATATGGGAGGAGCTCCATCTTATTCTAGATACTATATGCATATACAGATTTACTTGTGAAGATGGAAGAGCTCCCTTAAATTAAAAAGGAATGCTGTGGAGCTTAAGTCACTTCTGTTACTTTTTGATAGCTTCTAAATTGAAAGACATTTCAGCTGCAATGCAGTTATCATTTTTCCAGTTGGTGAACTGCAAATGCCAGGGAGTCATGAAAGGCAACGGGTGCTTGCTAGCTGTTGGACATCTAATATAGCCTAAAGCAAAGAATCTCAATCCCCCATTCCCTGCACACCCTTATCCTTAACCTTTACAACTGCAGTTCACCCATTTTGGGAACTGCAACCTAGACAGCATAAGTCAACCCAAAGGGGAAAGGATCAAGAAGTCCAGGTCATGGCTTCAGTTTCCCTTTAGCCTCCCCTGCACACCTGCCTGGCATTGAGCAGGGAGGATACTTGTCATATGAAGATATGGTGCACTGCACACATTCCCTTCTCTCTGAGCTCTGTGGAATGGTGTGGCTGCATTACGTGTACCTATGGCTAATCACACTGCCACTGTATTAACCTGTATTTATTTTTCTTCATTTATATTTTATCCAAATACAAAGTAAACAATCATTTAAGTCTAAAACTTAAAAAACAGAAACAAAACCATTCCCTGGGGCTTGAAGTTTTGAAAATTCATACTCATCTGCCTTGCATAACGGGAGATCCAAGATTCTTTATAGGATCTTGATTCTGAGTTTCTAGATTTGCTATCAGTCATTATATATAAACAGTTCATCTCCTGATTTTATCTCAAATACACAGCAGCATTACTTACTCTATATCTAGTACCATGGATGGATTGGACTGGTCCTTGTCCTTTTCATCATTATAGAACAAAATCTTTTTACTGCTTACTACAACGTACTGAAAGGAAGAATAACAGTTTTAAAAATCTATAAGGCTAACCATTACCTCACTCTATTTCTACACAGACAGACTAAGTCCAACTAAATAGAGGTTTTATATTAGTGACTAGAATTGCCTAGTACTGGAATTATTTGGGAAAACTACTCACAACTTACATTCACAGGAAAGTTCCCTGTTCAAGACTGGATCATCCCTGACTAAACCATCCCAGACAAGTGTTCTGTCTAACCTCAAACAATTTAGTCAGGGATGATCCTGCCTTGAGCAGGGGGATGGACTACATTACTTCCTCAGATACATGTTACTACTACTAAGTTCCTGCTGTGAAAACTGCTGTATCGCTGAATTATTCCCTACAAAGGAATCCATCATTTGCTGACAAGGCTGCAAGTCTCTCCTAGAATACAGATGCAGGACAGAGCTGTTTAACTTAGGGTGCAGACAGAAGTGACATTTTTTGAGCGATCTGAACCCTGAAAGCACTCTAGTCGTGTCATAACATGTGCATGGCTGCCGAATACTTTGAAAACGTTCAATCATGTGAAAAATTAACCCTGGTTAAATCACATTATATTAAGGCGCTCAAAAGCAGAGCCCCTTAGGGAACTTGCATTTCCTCCAGATACCTGAAATGAAAGTGCTGTTGGTTTTCCATGTCTGTAAGAAGCCTGAGATTCTAATCCAAAACCCATTTAAGTAATGAAATTTTCATTCACTACAATGATTACATTGTTAGCATACTGGGATAAGCACATGAGGGTCAGTAGGTAAAAAAACTAACTGAATAATTTTAGAGATGATGATGTAACTCTAGGTATCAGAATGACACCTAAATTTTAGAATCTTCTTGCTCTTTTAATGCAATAATCTGTGTTTACACTAAATTACTCATTTTTTTTCCTAAACATGAAAACAAAAAAAAGTCTTTTCATACCTGCTTCTTCCAGCCATGTCGCTTTATGTTTCCCTTGTTTGGTACCGAAAGCCAACCCTCTAGTCTCGACTCTGGTTTAAAAAAAATACATATAATTTTTATGTGTACATATATATATTATAGAGAAAACTAATATTAAAAAAATCATGCAGCAATAGGCAAATACCTAATAAACCAGCAAAATGGGAAGAAAAAGCGCAACTAAATAAAACTAGGAAATAAGCATTTCTATCATGCTTCATCAAAAAACAATACTTTATGGCCATATAGCGATTACAAAATGGAAAGCTGTTTGCCATAATGCTAACTTCTAAACACTATTAAAAAAAATTTTTAAAAAGAGCCAGGCAGGACCTCCGTTTGAAAAATACGTTGCAGCTTCAATGGAAAATGATTAAAAGATTCTTAACAAAATGATTTAACACTCAGAGCAGCAATATGATGATAATAGCAGAAAGATGCAGCAAGTGAAACAAACCAGAGCCACAGTTTACAAAAAAGGGAGAGTGCAGGAGAGCAAGCAAAGGTACACAAGTGTCCCATTACTCACAGAAGATAAGAATAGAAGATAAATAAATAAGGAATGCAGGAAGAATCAACTAGATATAAAGAATGAGAGATAAGCATTTTATTCCGTTTCCAAAGGATAGTTTTTGGTGAATATTGTGCTAAAGTATTCTCCCCACATTGTAAGCATCCTACATACCATTGTTTTGAGCATTCATAAAAAGGAACTGAGCTTTGCCACACAGACATTAAACATTTTGTTGCCAAACACTGATCATGGATTTTAAAACCTCTATTTATTTGATGTTCTATACTTGCTTGGTATATTTAAGTACATTTAGAACTGGATAACATAAAAAAAAACCTGTCTAGATTCCATCAACTGCAAATAACAAAAAAGTTTACAATTATATAATTATAGTTGTATTAAAAAAATAAAACAATCATCACAGAAGTAGTTAGAAAAATGTGAGGACTCCCGCAATGTGCAGACTGCCTTATTTATTCCTACTACTCTTTTCAACCCACCTTTTGCCTCTCAGTAGTACCATCCTTGTTTTTTACCTTTGTATTTAAATTCTGTTTTATTTTAAACCCTTCTGCATCTGAGGAAGTTGGCTTTTGCCTAGAAAAGCTCATGTCTTCCTGTATCAGTCAGGTCTAAGTCCCCTGGGAGATGTTAAAATAATGGTGCAACTGGAATCTGAGGAATTTTATGCCCTATCCCAAAAATCATGCATTCAGCAATGGCAGATGTTCATGGCAGGATGCAGCGCTTGAGATTGATCATAAAATCCTTTATATCCCAATCCTGCAAATCAATTGAGCATTGCAATGGGTCACAGGGCTGCCCGCCCCTCCCCCCCGTCCAATCCCAAGGACTCGTCAGGGGAAGGGAAGGTGGGGACTATGATCCTGGCTCTAGGCTGCCCCATGCTTCATCCCAAAGATAAGCTTGTCAGGATGAAGTATGGCATAGACCAGGGCTTGGCAAAATATGGCCTGCAGGCCATATATCGCATACATGTAACACCCACCAAGACCCTAAGGTGCCACCCTGCCCTACATGTAACCTAATAAATAGAACATAATCAGATCTCTGATGAAAACAGGTGCTCTCCATTAAGAAAACATTTAAGGCATGGAGAGATCTTAGCAATGCTTGCATCATAGTCCAACCCACATGGTATGGTATATACAAGTCTGAGATTGAACATTTTGTACGCTGACATGATTATTGGGAATGATTTACTGTACAAACAAATGAAGCCAAAAGCTCTGTCTCATAAGGGCACTTGAGGAGTATCATAGCTCTGCTCTTCATTCATTATGAGGTGCCAAGATACAATTTGGATAGCGTAGCTACCTCCGTTTATCCGATGGGTAGTTTGACGTTTAATATATGTGTCAAGTGCTAACCTACTCCTAAGAGGTTTACAAATCTTCAGTGAAGCAGACAATGGTCAGTATCATTGAACAGCCATCTACCATCAACCCAAGCTTTTGTTTTATCCAACTGTATGCTGGGTAACACAACCATACTTAGGGCAGGGCAGAGCCAGGCTGCGGTAGGACAAAGACTACCAGACAAAAGCTACTGACTTGCTAGCAACTATAACCCCTTGTAACACGCACAGGAAAATTAAGAATGAAAAAATCCAATGAAAGGGCAGAAAGAATTAAAGATGTTAGAATTTGCTGTTAGGTGGTGGATGTTTTCTAGACAAGGAGAGACCATAGCAGAACCAGAACAGATGGGCAGAACTGGTGGGAGTGCACTAAGATGCTAAACAACCTGGAGAAACACCAACTAAAACCCACAGAACTGTTGGAAAAGATGAGGAAACCAAGACAGGATCTTTTATGAAAGCACTTATTTTTCCACTCAAAGTAACTCTCTTACATTCTACCTATAAATAAAGTGAGTATAGCTCAAGAATTCCTTTGCAAAGGCTAGATGCCTGGGATAGTCCTCAGAAAGTTAAATGACAGTGGGATTCTCCAAAAAGTTGAGCTTTTGAGAGTATAGATGCATATCTTTGGACACTCAGCACTAGCTTTGGGGCCTGATGTAGCTGGATCAGTAGACTTCACATTAAGCTTGAGGTATATGCCTGAAAGGTCAGACACAGAAGCCAGTATCTGGATGATTAATAAGCTTATGGAATATAAAGACATGGTTCCATGCAGCAGATGAGTGACCATCCAAACAGTACTGCTCTGCCACATACCGTAACACCTCAAATGCCATTCCTCTCTGAACCAAAATTAATCTTTTCTATGGAGTCTTGGCCATACACTGCTTTTCTTTGTTAAAAGCAGGTGGCAGCTAACAAAATTAACAAGAGATGTTCCAAAGAATCTCTGCTCCTTGGAGGGGAAGGGGGTTGAGGGGAAGAAAAAAAAAAGTAGAGGGGATTGTGATTACCAGTGAAGGCAGTCCAAACTGCATCTACACCTAAGTATCACAATGAAAACCAGGTCTCTTGAAAATGTTCAAAGTCCACTGTAGAGACAGTAATGAATACAGTGGCAAATGATACATTGTTCAGGACTGACTGTGCCCCCTTGGCTTAGGCTGACAGTAACTCTTATATTTTAGTTCAGGGAAAGGCAATCAGTGAGAAATAAACAGCTCTTGTTAAGAGATTGCTTTATTTATTGCTTTATGTGAATTTTAAAGGCCACTTCACCTTCTTGGCCCACTTGATACTTCAGTAACAGTATGCCTTCTGAGAAGAGGACCATCTCTTTCAAGGTTGAAACAGCAAAATTGAAACGAAACAGATATGGTTGAAACAGCCTCAAAACGAAATGAGGCAAGTCGAAACGTTTCGCCGTTTTGATGCCATTTCGACGCTGTTTCAACATTTCGCCCATAGGCTATAATGAGGAAGGTCAAAACAGCCTATAACTTGGTCATTTCTACACAGATTTGGATAAAACTTGCAGAAATAATAGCCCCTTCTGATGGCATAAAGCATGCCAAGTTTCAAGAAGATAGGTACAGGGGATTCAGAGAAACCGCTCCCCAAAATCTTGAGAGCCAAACTTGTGTTAAGCCACAGCAGGGTCAAAACTACAGGAATGCTAGCCCCTGCTGAGGCCACAAAGCCTGCCACGTTTGAAGGAAATAGGTGCAGGGGGTTCAGAGAAACTATACCCCAAAATCCTGAAAGCAAAACTCACGTCATGTGTATGTGTTATACCACAGTGGGGTGAAAACTGCACGGGTCACACACAGTGTCACCTATGTCACGAGTTTTGCTTGTCCGCAGCTTGAGGTGCAGTTCCTCCCAAACCCCTGCACTTATCTCCTTGAAACTTGGCAGGCTTTGTGGCCTCAGCAGGGGCCACCACCCCTGCAGTTTTGATCCCACTGTGGCTTAACACATACACGTAATATGAGTTTTGCTTTCAAGAATTTGGGATGCAGTTCCTCCCAAACCCCCTGCACCTATCTTCTTGAAACTGGGCACACATCATGCCTTCAGAAGGGGCTACCCTTCTTGCAAGTTTCATCCAAATCGGGCCAGAAATGACAAAGTCATAGCCTGTTTCGACCTTCCCCATTATATCCTACGGGCAAAACACTGAAACAGGGTCAAAACAGCAAATGTTTCGACGAAACGAAATGAAATGGAACAGCCGTTTTGACTCTAAACAAAAGTCGAAAAGAAACACTGTTCTGTTAAAATGTTGAAACACTGGTTGAAACGAAATACTTCTGTTTCGCACAGCCCTACCATGCACCAGTACAGGCTTGGGACCAACTAGCTAAGCAGCAGCTCTGTGGAAAAGGACCTGGGGGGTACAGTGGACAATAAGTTGGATATGGGTTAACAGCATGCCTTTGTTGCCAAGAAGGCTAATAGTATACTAGCCTGCATTAGAAGGAGTGTTGCCAGCAGATTGAGGAAAGTAATTATCCCCCTCTATTCTGCACTGGTGAGGCCACATCTGGAGTACTAAGCCCAGTTTTAGGCCCACCATTACAGCAAGGATGTGGACAAGTTGGCAAGTCCAGTAAGTGAAACAAAAATAGTTAGGGAGCTGGGACACATGACTTATGAGGAAAGGATGAGGGAACTGGGCTTCTGCAGTCTAGAGAAGACTGAGGGGGAAATTAATAGCAGCCTTCAAGTACATGAAGCACTGTTTCAAAGAGGATGGTGCTTGACTGTTCTCAGTGGTGGCAGATAACAGAACAAGAAGAAATGGTCTCAAGTTGCAGCAAAGGAAGTTTAGTTGACATTAGGAAAAGCCTCTCTCACTAGGAGGACAGTGAAGCACTGGAATGGGTTACCTAGAGAGGTGGTGGAATCTCCATCCTTGAAGGTTAAGGCCTGGCTCAACAAAGCCCTGGCTGAAATGATCTAGTTACGGATGGTGCTGCTTTGAGCGCAAGATTGGACTAGATGACTTCCTGAAGTCCCATCCAACCCTAAATTTTCTATGATTCTGTAAAGAAGGCTGGTTCTATAAAAGAAGCCTGGAATATAAAAAATGAAGTGTTAAGTGACAACAGATAATACTAAAGGAAGGGAAAAGACTCTAAAGTGACTAATTAATATTGTGAACTTTATAGATGACTTGTAGATATCCGGAAAAGGAAGGAACTTCTGATAAGAAAACGTAATGATGGATTCTATGCTCATGGCCAACCCATGAGTGACAGCTCTGATAGCCTCAGAATTTGCAAGGATGGAACAAGTATAAAAACCACTGGATATTCTGACTTAGAGGGGAAAAAAGAGAAAAAAATCTGCTTTCTAGGCAAATTGACTAGTATATTAGCCAATTTAGGAAGAACTTCAAGCCTGTAAATCATAAGAGTACAAGAGTTTGTAAAAATGAGTTCACTGAAGGTAAACATGGTTGAAAATCTTAACACTTTTCATATAGGAGATGCTACCAAATAGGGCTTTGTGTCAAATAATAAGCTGAAAAAACTAAATAAAGCTTAATTCTCTGAATTCCTTTCTAATACTTTTAAAAATGGAGTAAATTAAGAACTAGAATCTATTACAAATAGCCCTGAAAAAGACCTGGATGCTCATGACACTGGAAGACTGTAGAGGCCCCTAGAATCCAAGGGCGATATTAAGCATGAAATGTATCTACATAGCTATGTGGAGACCTGGTCATCTGAAAGGGTATTTTTAGAAAAGGTGACATCTAATTTTGTTTTTAATACTGTTCAGAAATTGAGTTTGTATGGTCAGATATACAAGTTAAAAACTTACATGCCCATCTAAAATACTGTTCTGGAAGCAGTCCCTCACTCTCATTTGAAGATAATTTTTTTTTTTTTTTTAAATACAGCAAAATAATCAACCAGACTTTATTGTTTGTAATTGCTTTGGTTTTAACTGTACTAATTTTACAAAACAAAATCTATAGTTTCACAAAATCTATTTGCCTGTAGTCTGCAGAGAAATGGTTAACATCATGATGTTATTCCTTTGTTTTCATCAGCTCAATCACAAGAACATATAGCTAAAAATGCATTACATACCTTTGCCAATATTAATTATCTACATATTTTTAAATGGGTAGAAAACATATGCAAAAGAAAAGGCAAAAAGTACCTTTTAAAACATGATAATTTTTGGGAGGGGAAGAGAGAGGGAGGGAATTCCCAGTTTTCAGTGTGCACAAAACCAAATTATCCAAATTCACAATCCTCCTACCTGAAACATTTCCATCAGTTTCATCTGCCTGGAGGCTTGCAACACTAGTAGAGTCCATTCCTTGCTGGAGGTCCAAAATTTTGCTACGCAATTGTTCTATATCACTTTCTTTACTATCCAGCTGCATCTGAAGCTCATTCCTATATGTAGACTCTTCTGCTAGTTGCTGGATTTCCAAATACACAATAACCATAACAAAGAGAAGATGGGAACAATATAAAGTATAAACTTTTGGTAAATATGAACTAATTCAAAAGCATTAACATTCATTTGGAATATTACAAGTACAATATCATAGAACTGTAACTCTCTTTGAAACAAATATATGCTGATTTTAAAAAGCCAGGTGAAAGAGATCAACAATCCAAGACTTAATTTCATGAATTGTTGCTGTACGTAGAAAGCAGTTCAAACATTAAAACAAATCAATTAAATGCCTCATTTCTTTAGCCACTATAATGAAACAAGCATGTAGTTTGAGGTTATGGACAACGAAGGCAAATTTGCATGCTAGCAAACACTTATTCATACCTATAAAACTATTGTTAATGAGCTTGTGAACATCACTTATGTTATATGTGGCAATTTCCCCCTACTCTTAAAAATGGCTGATACCAGGTCTAGTCTATAACAACTGCTGCAACAATATAGTTTGCAGGGTAGATTCGACTGTATTACAAAATATCCAGAGTAGTATGGACAGAAATTTTTTAGTACATGTATCCGCAACATAACTGTTACAGGGGGGGAGGAAGGAGTAATATCCTTGCACTTATTTCCCTTAGAAATTATAATAAACCATCACACAAAAAAAAGAAATATTTTACCGCCTGCATTTCATTGAGCTCCTTTTGGTATTTTACTACCATCTGATTGAATTTTTCTTTCTCTTGGTTAAGGTCCAACTGTAGCTTTCGGTTTTCCTTCTCTTTTTTCCTCAAATCTTGCATGTTAGCTTTTTTTCTATCTATTTTAAAATCTTTCCGATTCATTATTTCAGCCAACTTGTTGACAGCCTGTTAATCAAATAATATTATGTTAAAAAAGGGCATAAATTACAAGTCCTCTTGATACGATACTAACTAAAGTAAGAAAAATATTTTTGATCACTCGGGTGATAAGTCCATCTGTCATACTTCACCTTGACACTGCGCTGGAGACTGGAACTAAGGACATGCTATTATTATTATATCTCTGAAACAAATAGCTACTTAAAGTAAAAGGGTAAGAGGAAACATAGTATTTCCAACTTTAGAAAAAATGTTTTTACATAAAATATTTATCCAAATTAAAAGGTGTCATTCCAAAGTGTAGATTTCCTAGACTATAATTATACAAATGAAAACACTTCCATGAGATGTAAATCTTTTCTGTGGCTTCAGAAGCTTTATTTTTAACTAAAAATGTTATTCCTTTAATAAGAGATTTACAAATCATCATTAAATGATATAAAAAGAGTAAAATTTGAAAGCTGTCCTAGGATGCAAATTGAAATAAAAACCCCACTTATTAGAAACTAATGTCTGAAAATTAGTTACCTGTGTTTTAAGAGTTCTTTCAGTGTTAAGATTCTTCTCATACTGCACTTTAATATTACTGATTTCCTCTTCTTTCTTCAGTTTAAACTCTGTTTAAAAATAATTAACTTACTTAGATATCTATGTAAAGTTGTTTACTGAATGAGAAAGGGAAGATAATGGATTAGACAGAAAAGGCCAACATGTGAAATACTTTTTTCCCCTTTAGTCTTCACTAAAAAAGGTCAACTATCAGATGACAATAACATTAAGGAGAAGACAGCATTCAGCCTAGGAGCACTGAACAAGTTAGAGATTACTCATATAAATAGATGTTTTCAAATGAGCAGCATTTGGTGAGATTTATCCTACAGCAGGGGTTGGCAACCTTTTTTGGGCAGGGTGCCAAAAACACCTGAAACCTCAACCTGTATGACGTTGGCACACCAGTGGCAGATGGTGGAGGAGCCATGAGGGGTCCAATGTTGTGGCAGTGCAGCCCTGGCCCCTTCCCTGCTGTCCGCTGAGGCACTCATGCACCCACTATGAGCAGTGAGCTGGGCTGGGGCTCCGCAAACCCCAGTGCAGCTGCCTGCAGCCTGCCCAGCTACCTGCCATAGCCAGTCTGGGCTCTGCGCAGGCCCCTGCTGCCTTGCACAGAGCCTAGGCTGCTTCCAGCAAACAATGGAGAGGCTGCAAGCAGCTGCACCCACCAGGGTCCACAGAACCCTAGCTTGGCTCGTTGCCAGTGTGGGATGCACGCATGCCATGAGGCAGAGTGGGGAAGGGGCCAGAGCTGAATGCCACAACAAGGATCGGGCCCCTGGCAGCTCCCCTACTGTCCACCCCAAAGCATGCATGCCAAGCAAAATGTCTTTGCGTGCCAAGCTCTGACGCATATGCTGCAGGTTGCATCCCCGCCCCCGCCCCGTCTTAAGAGTATGCAAGGGATTTGCTGAAGTAACTGCCACACGGCTGGCTATTATCTTCAAGAACTCATGGAGGTCAGCTGTGGTTCAAGCAGACTGGAAAAGAGCAAAACATAGTCCCATCTTTAAAAAAAGACCCAAAAAATTAAAGATCTGTCACTAACTTTAGATCATTAAAATATACTACAGAATATCATATAACAATTAATTTGTAAACAACTGTATCTGGCTGATAGCAATAAACATCAGTTTAAATGGGCTTGCCACGAGCAAACGAAGCCTAATATACCTTCTATGACAAGGTGATGGCCACTGTGAAATGTGGAGCAAAAGATACGACTCGGGCTTTTTGACCCTATGCTGAAGGCCGTGGAAGGATATAGAGTATCTACTTTCAACTCTGGTGGTGTCTGACATCAGCAAGGAAAACAAACATGACTGAAACACTTATTTTGTGGATTCTATGCTTGCTTACAGATTATGTCTTTGCATGTAGCAAGGTTTTCTTCCTGCATGAGCCACATACAACAAAAACCCCTTCAACACAAGAAAGGGGCAGAATTTGAACTCTGGGGGCACATCTCCACAAGTGGGAACATGCATTTCCCTAGGGATAAAAAGCAGCAGCACAATGTGTGCTGCGGCTACTTGTCCCCAGGGGACGCCTGTGCATGCTCTGGGCTGGCCCCAGAAGACTTACCTGGTGTCCTGGGGGCCTCCAGGGGCTGCAGCCCCAGCAATCTGGCAGCAGGGAGCCTGGCTGGTAGTTGACATGTGGCTCTGGCTGGCCAGGTTCCGGTTTTGGACCGTGCACACTGCCGCCACGTGTGCTGTCCTGCTTTTTTTAGGCTTGGGTTTTTTGACACTGGGATCTCCCAGTGTCAAAAAAAATTCTGCGCTGCACGTTAACAGCACAGGGAATGCCTGTATGTGCAGTGCCGCAGACGGGTCCACGGCGCCACGTACTGCACGTGCATGCTTGTCTGGACATGCCCAGGGAGTTCAAATACTTCAGACCCTTACTTATTTCAGTTACAGGAGTAATTGTCCTCTTTTTTGGTGGAGCAGCCACCGGTGAAAATTTTACCCAAGTTCATAGTACTTTACACAATTATTTACCAGGTAACAGTAAAATATTGGTACTGAGAGACTAGTCTGGTTTAACAGTTAAAGGACAGGACCAAAACTGGAACATATGAAAATTAGTGTAGAAGACGGGTAAGATTTGTATTTGTTATGATACCCGAACAGTATTCCAGACTGACTGCAATGATCATGCTTATCTCTATATTTACAAATCTGGCAGGGATATGGAAATTTGTAACAGCTCATACATGGTTGCCTTTTAGAGTTAGAATCTAAGCCTTAGAAGACGGTAATGGTCGGGAAAATCACAAAAAGGTAAGCAACATCCTGGAAACAGGTGTGATTTGATTTGAAAACATGTTTTCCAGTTCAACAAATATGTAAAATTGCCAAAAGTGATACTTTTGGATCACCTGTCTCTATATCATTCCATATTTCAAATCATCATGAAAACAGTGTCATAAATGGCATTTTAAATTAAATCTTCAGTAAAAATCATATATGTCCCGTTACACAAAATATTCAGCTGCTATCTTAAATATGCTATCATGACCAACTACTCCACAATACTGAAGAACATTCATACTATAATTTTCAAAGCACCACTTAAATTGAACTGCCATCACAAAAGGTATGGGGTCTGAAATATGAAGAAAAAAGTTTTTTTCTGTGTTGCTTGACTTGTATGTTGATATAATATTAAATGATTAAATGGAATGGTTAAAGTACTAGGCTATGTAAGTTTCACAAATGTAAGTTTTTCTTTAACTGAGCAAAAAGAATTTCCAACCTTTCCTTCCCAATGCAACAGGTTAACATTTGCCCATGGAAGCGCATACTTCCTAGGCAACTGCTTTCCCCTGAAGCCCCTTCAAAGAAGAAAAGTCCTAGCCCCTTTTAATATGTGTAGAAGGGGATCAAGTATAAAAAGATTGTATGCTCCTTAATGCTTAAGGAAAAACTAGTTAAAGCTAGTTTTCTTTCTGCAAGATGAACACACACATGCATCTCTATTAAGCTTTCTTTTGTTGATGATGAATTTAAAATAATAATAAAAAAAAATTATGCCATACCTTCTTCCTGCTTCTTGATTTTTTCATTTACCTCTGTATTTTCTTTTGTTAGAAACTCAACATCTTTGGTTAATGTATTATTTGTTTCTTCCAGCTATGTGAAAACAAAGATAGTTTTTAACAAAGCATTTGCTATATATATTTAAATTATATTTATTCTTTAAAATTAATCTTAAATCAATAAAAGCATTTTGGGTCGAATCACTACTCTTAGATTGCATATTTATTTAACTTTTCAAAGTTGAACATAAAACTTCCAATTCTTCTGCAGATGCATATGACAATTATCCTTGAAAAGAGACCTATTATGATATTAAGTGCTTAGTAGATTCCCAGTATGCAACAAATACTAACAAACAGAAATAATATTACTCAAACAGAATATAATATTATTCACAATATTACTCAACCAGAAATAGGAATGAAAGCTTTCCATAATGTAATATTATTCTCAGATCATGGCATTCATTTGAGTAATATAATCATACAAGAAGAGACTAGTGTAGATGAGTACTATATTTACTTGATTCCATGCTCCAACACCTGCCTTTAACAGAGTCGAGTCACTGGATCGGATTTTCAACCTAACCTCAAACCTGAAAATAACTGCTGGTACACAAAAAGATGCTGGACTTTAGCTATCTGTCCTTATATAAGAAATAAGCAAATTGAAAATGCTTCATTATGCAGTTCCTTAAAGGAAGACTTCTCTGCTAAACTGAAGAAACAAATTGTTAAATTTTTATTTTTTTAATTGAAGAATGTGTTTACATCAAAGTAACTTGCCTGACTTATTATGCCATCCTTATCAATAATTTCTTGTCTATTTCTTGATGCTGCTTTCTTGCTCTCCTGAGTAAGTTCAAAATACTGTTCTTCCAAGAGAGCTCGAGCCAGCTGTTCTGACTCAGCTTTGGTTTCAGCCAGATCCAACTGTGCAGCCAGAGTTTCTCTATAACAGAATATTAAGATCACATTTACAGCGCAAAAACACTTAACTGAAGGCAAGTCCAGACTATACTTTTCAACAAATCATTTATTTTAAAAACATCCCCTTTAAAGGAATAAGGAACAAGGAAACTGAAGGCTCAACAACTATAATGATGCATTTTTTTATACACTTTATTTATTCAAATCCAAGATGAGTTTCTCCCCCCCTGCTATATCCCTCTCCCACTTAACTTAGGGAGGAGTCCCTCATCTTGGATTTGAGTACAATGGGTGGCAGAGGAGGAGTTGGGGGTAGGTGGCAGCAGTGGCTCCAACCCAGGCTCAGGGTCAAAGTTATAGCCACAGCCACTGCCTACCCCACTGTTGCCTCTGTCCCACTCCCCACCATATCCCACAGCCTCTGCCCCAGCACCACCTTCCCTTCAATTCTACAAATGCACACAACTGTTCCAGCCCCAGCCCAACTTGGTAACAGTATCAGCAGCAGCTCTGGCTAGGAGTCCAACTCTAGGACCGAGACAGAGCAGCCACCTCCACAACAGCTGCTGTGTGGTCAGGCTGGAACCAGAGCAACCACATGCTCCAAGCCCCAGGCTGAAGCAGGGCCAGAGCCCTGCTGGAGAATAAACAGAGGCAGGTGGTAGGAAGCAGGAGACAAGTCACTTGATCACCCGCCACCTGCACTCTCACACTGCTTTACCCACTTGCAGCAGGGGTGGGGTGGGGAGTTTAAGTAACTCCATAGGAGTTATGTGACTATTAGGATCTAGCACACAAGTTACAACCAACTGTAACCAGGTTTGAAACCTTTTTCAAGATATAATATCTGTTTAAGTGCTATGACACTGCTCTCATCCACTGTTCACCAGACTGAAGTCTTTGTGGGGGGGGAGAGAACTTATACAAAGAGTTTCTGTAAACTGTGTTGGGAAAAGATTGTATTATAGTTGGTCCAATACAGTTAAAGCATAGTATTATTATTTTCCCCAAGCCAGGTGACAGCCAGTGCAAAGCTTCTGAAAGTATCAACTCATTGTGAAGGTCTTGCCTGTACAGCAAAATAAAGTGTCCTTTAACAATACAAGGATAACTGTGCTGCAATTGAGTCCTGATTACTTACTGTAGCTGCAATACAGATGAGCCTCTAGTATAGGTGATTAATCATAAGACCAGTGATTTTCAACCAGTATGCTGTGCCACCTTGGGATGCTTTGAGCTCCTTTCCGAGTGCCACAGCATGCCACACAATGATATTAGTTAAGTGTGCCACCGTGATTTATAAGATGAACCCAGAGATTTTAAGTAAAAATCCATAATTGCAGTCTTTCTAAATTCTTTGAAAGAGAAAAACTGCTCTATCATTTTTGTCCAGTCAAAAGAGTGAAAATTATAGCTTGCCTGTGTTACTTAATTAAAAATGTATGCAATGAACATGGAAATCTTCTAAAGAGGCAGGTGCAGAACAAACTGCTCCTGCAGGATGACAAAAATGATAATGAAAAAGTGAAAGAGGAAGGCCAAGAAGGCTGAAGGAGTTGGTTCCTTCCTTCCTCCATCTTGGAGATAGAGACTCACAATGGCTCTTGCTGTGTAGCTGAGAGAGAATAATATTCCCCCCTTTCACCATATTTAATAATGTAGAGGGCTCATCTCATTCCTTTTCCTCTCACCAAAATCAACAATAAACTGTCTTCCACTGGTTTTCAGCTGTTTTGCGCTATTGATTTCTGCTGAAGCAAAACGAGAGCCAAACTTGACAAGTAAAATGGTGTCATTGTGCTGTGTACAAAGCACTAAAAAGATCTTTTTGAAATAAAAATGTAACATGGACATGGCGAATTCTGAACTGTCAAAAGACGATTGTAGCATCTTTAAGATCCATTTCCAAGTGAAATATTATTTTGATTATACTTTTTTCCAAGACTATTTTATTGGTTTTAAAAACAAATGCAATTATCAAGTCAACAGCACACCTCCTACCTCTTTCCTCCCCCCCCCCCAAAAAAAAGTACGGATGCCTTACAAAGACACGTTTTTCAATATTTCTAGAGTCCAAGAAATTGTAAATTCCTCATCTCCCAAACTTAGTCCAAGAAAATAAATAAAAACAAAAGCTCCAATTCCATCATCTGTCGTGAGCAAGTAAGTACTATCCAATGTCTTCCTCATCTTATAAAGTATACAGGGACATTTTCAATGCCCGTTACATTTTTCATAAGCAAGCATTTTTCAACCATAGGGTAGGAAACGAGATTTTTATTCTGATTTCAGCACTTCAAAAACAGGTAGCATATAGGTAAACATCTTTCTGTTCAAGGATTAGAAAGCACATACTTTTCATTTTGCAATTCCTGTATTTTCCTTTGAGTTTCTTTATTCTTTTCCTCAATTTCTTCTTTTAGCTCCTTAACCTGAGTTTTGTAAAGTGTCTGTAATAGAAATAAGGAAAAGTCTAGATTCAAATCCATCTTTACAAGTTTCTCATATACAAGCAGCTTGAGAATAGTAATGCTGATGATATATTAATACCACTCCCATTCATGCTGATTAATATAGTCTCATGATTTTTTTGATTTAAAAAAAAAACAAAAAACAAAAACAAAAAAAACACACTTTTCTTTTTATTGCTCTATCTACCTTTCAGACACTGCCTTTTTGTTCTGCGTAACGAACACAGAACCAATGGACTCCTTGCCCATAGTTTAGGCTTCAAGGTACTCTGATGAAATCCCCACAACTGTACACCTAAAATAAATCTTATATTTATTACTCATTTGAGTCTTTATAACTTAATGTAGGCTAGCCTTATCATAATCTAATGTAGGGGTCAGCAACATTTTTGGGCAGAGTGCCAAAAATACCTGCAACCTTGACCTGTATGGTGTTAGCATTGCCAGAGGCAGATGACAGGAGAGCCATGATGACAGGGGAGCCATGAGGGGCCCCTATCTTTGTGGCACTGCAGCCCCAGCCTCTTCCCACCAGCCACCCCAAGGCATGCATGTCAAGTAAAATGCCTTCATGTGCCACGCTTTGGCATGCATGCCAGGGGATGCCTGACCTCTGATCTATACAGACTTGCTTGCTTTAAACCAATTTAAATGAAGCAGATTTTGGAAGATTTGGGGGAAGGAGAGATGTATTATTCCGTACTTGTAAAATCGGATGTTTTATGTATATAATATAAAAAAGGAATATGGTACTTCATTGCCCACAGGAACCAAACACTATACCTGGTTTGTTAATATTTTAATAAAGCTTGTTGCCATACAGTAATCAAAGTATTTTCATGTTAGCTTACATTTTTTATACTTCTATTTTTGAATAGATTTATGCATATTACTGAAAATGCCAAACTAATGAAGCACACAGTCAGCAAGTTATTTAATATGATAATCTTCCACTGTTTTAAAATTCATCATGAACCTTACTGAAAAATACTGTTCAGCTTCAAGTTGATCCTGAAGTTCCCGCATCTGACCTTCATTTCCTCTATATTGCCTTCAAAGAAGAAGAAAAGTATATATAAAAAATCTAAAAACCATATAAACATGTAAAAGCACTTGCCAGTTGCACCAATAATTTGTTTTTATTGTGCTTTTAAATGACATAATTTATGAAGATCAATGGCTTGCCTTATTCTAAAGTTGTGATTTAAAACATGCTTTATAGGCTACCATGATGGCAGTCCTAAGGGATGGTAATCCCTAATGAGTAATGAGCAGTGCTCTGAAAGGAGTTTGATTCCTGTCTTCAGTGGTAGGACAGCATGGCCAAGGCACAATAAAAAAGAATTCTCTTGTTGGAAGAACAATGCTGTCTGCTGTCAGTCTAAAGAAGCTATAAGGAAAAACACGGTGATTTAATGAGGGGAAAATGTATTCAGCAGTGGTCTTCCAATGCACTACCCAAAATCTAATCCCCAAGTAACGGTTCTTAGAACAGACACTCCAGATGTTCCAGAAAGAAGCCAAGTGTCAGATATATGAGTTTGGAAAAGTTTTTGCACAAAAGGATCAGGCAAGAACCTACAACTAAAAATAAAAATAATCTAATGCTGGCTGTACGCTCACTTAGGAAAAAAACGTCCACACCTCAAAGTATTTTTGTTGCATGGACAGTGACATGCAATATACAGAAAAATTCTGCTGCGTCATGCTCATGTACTACTTCACATTTTCACTTACTTAGCCAGTTGAGCCAACTCAAATTCCAATAATCTCTTCGTTTCCATCAATGTATTTATCTCCTGTTTCAGCTGCTTCTCAGAACTCTTCAAGTTGTCTGCCTCAGAAGCTTGAACCTTCAAGTCATTTTGTGCCAGAATTCGTTTATTTGTCTCTTGCTCCAGCTGAAGTGTTAGATTCTTAACCTAATATAGTTTGATAATTCATTTTTAACGTTTAAAATATTTAAGCATATTTTCCTGGATTTGGTTAAAAGCATTTCACATACAGATTATGTCAAGCATTACCATTTTGCAGGTTTTACAAATTAAATAGTACATACAAATAAATATTCCAAAGAGTCTCATATTTCTTGGACATGTTAATCTCATTAACAAAACAGCTTTCCATGTGGATTGTATTTGAGGGTTCATAAGACCTTTCAAGAGCTTTCCTGTATCTGGCTATTAATTTTATCCATGTTTTAAATATTTGACCTTTTCCCAGCTACTTCACATTAGAGATGACAATGGAAGAGACCCAAGAGGTTTGCTGTAAGGTTATCCTTCTTCTCTACGGATTTTAAGTTTTAGAAGTTTGTGTCTTTCCACTCAGTAAAAGTTTTGGTGTCAATAGGTTGTGTAAAAAATTAAACTGCAGGCACCCATTCTTTGGATCCATCCTTCCCATTTTAATCCAGAAGAATGAGATGAGACTCTTAAAAACACCAATATGAGAATGCTTTCAGCTGACATTATTGAAACTCTTTTTTGCACATTCTGAATGATCAGATTCCAGAACAAAGTGTATTTTGCCTGTTTTAAAACTGGAAGTTGAAGTTTAAAAACACCGCAATTTAAACTTAGATTCAAGTGTTTCTGTTTTTACAAAGTGAAAAAAAAGAAACGCAAAAATTGCATTAATACAACATTAAAATAAGGGCTCAAACACACAAGAGATATAGAAAAGTTGGGTTGCAACAACAAGCTGAACTAGTACCATTATGTCATGCAGTTAAAACTAAGAAAGTTAAACATCTATTTTACCTATGTAAGCTTAATTTTGCAACTTTTCTTGAGTTTAAGTTCAATTTTGTTTATCGAGAGCACACATTTTTGGAAATAAACTACTGATTGTGATGATGCAAAAAATATGCTTGCATCTAAAATCCAGCAAAATCCTGCAGTATTATTTACAGCAAATCTAGAATGCCTAGGACTCCATTTTATGCCAGATGGCAGTGCACTATCAGTGTATAGCTCTTATTTATTTTAAGCAAGGGCATCAAACATGTGGCCTGTGGGACTCCTGGAAGGGCTGGAAATTTGGGAGTAGGGCCCACCGTCAAAATCTGGGGTATGGAGCCCTACTGGGGATACATGTCAGAGGTGGTGGTGAATGGCAGCTATGCTGACCCCTGCAGCTCCCTGACCTGGATCTGGTGCAGGAGACCAGGAGAGTTTGTCATTCATGATTTACAGGGAAAACAGACCAGACAGATCTGCTATCCGGGATCTAAGAAGGTGTGTGTAATTTAGCTTATTAGGATTTACACTTACACTTCACATTTAAGTGAACTGTTGCTGGATACAACTAGGGACCTACCTAACACACAGTGAGAGAAGGCAATTTTCGTAGCTTGGTCGCAACCCACAGAGACAGTTTCATGGTCATTTCACAGCAGTGCCACCTTTTGACGCTGACTGATGGAAAGGCCCCGCCCCTTGGCATTGACTGGCAGAGGCCCTGGGGGAGGGGGAACGAGGGGGCAGCTGACCTCTTGACTGCTGGCTACCCTGCCCTTCATGCAGCCCCGCCCCTGGTGCTGGGGAGCAAGCATTTTATTTTTATTAATTTTTTTTTAGTTGATTTCCTGGGAAATCATAGCCAATGCCATTTTTTCAGTGATCGTGGAGATAGCCCTTTTTCATGTTTTCTGCAAAAGTCATGAAACTAATTTAAGTAGATCCCTAGATATAACTAATATTGATGTTACATAAGCTTTGACCTAATTGGATTCAGGTCTTTATTTGTAACTTAATTAAGATTCTTTAACTTTTCCCTTCCCATAGAAAAGATGTTTGTCCATAATGTATTTTGTTAAACTTACTTCATCCTCTAGCCTTTCCTTTTGTTCAATAAGATGTTCCAGCTTCTGCTGAGACTGCTTCAGGTCAAAGTCCAGCATGGAACATTGTTTTTCAATCTGAACTATTCGATTCTCTGCCTTCTCTCTTGCGGCCCTCTCTTCCTTAACTTTTTTTTCCATTTCTGGACAGGAAACAAAAACAATTGACAGCGCAAAAAGCACAAATACGACAGCTGTATGAGCAGACTTGCCTAACTGCACTCTTAACTACCTTAATATTTCATCCATGATTCCATTATTAGATTTTTGAGTAGCCCCCTTAGGTTGAGCTCTTGAAGTTACTTTACAGTCTGTTGCAAGGAAAATTTATAGGACTAAAGCAGCAAACACAAAGTGAAAAATTTCTGTTTTTATACAAACCTTTTTTCCTACAAGTGAAGCACTTTTTTTAAATATATATATTTTAAAATAGAAACACACACAGAGCAAATGGTTTATTACTAGTGAAAGGAAAACCAGAATTAAAAACCAGAAAAATTACAAGTTCTTTAACACACTCTAAAAGCATGTCTACTAGGGCCATGTGAAGCTTTGGTCCCTGATTTGATTCGGTGGATATTCGGCCCAATTCTCCAGTGGCCAAATCTCTGAATCCGAATAGAATCAGACAGATAGAATCCCTTTAATCCCTCCAAATCGATTCGGAAAGATTCAGCGATTCGGACATAGACACAACTTTAAATGTTTTTTCTACATACCTCTAGGTAGCAGGCGGCTTGTGAACGCTGCAATGCTGGAACACATGGAGTATCCCACAAAAGCGTGGGGGGCTACCTAGCGCACTTGGCAACAGACACAGAAGTGGACCAGAATCACTTCCGGTTCACTTCCAAGTCTACTGCAGAGCATGCTGGGGGGCTCCCCTGCGCCCCCCAGCTGGCTGGTGCCTCCTGGGTCGGGGGGGAGGGACACCCAAGTTCCCCCCCTTGGCTAATTGCTGAGCCGAGGAGGCCCAGAGTGGGGGCTCAGCATGCTCCCCAATGGACCCAGAAGTAGACTGGAAGTACTTCCGGTGAACTTCTGGGTTTGCCACTGAGCACACAGGGTGGCCCCCCCCAACGCACCTGTGGGACACTCCATCTACCCCAACATCACAGCATTCACAAGCTGCACCTGGTACCTCAAGGTATGTAGAAAAAACATTTAAAGCTGTGTCTATGGCCGAATTGCTGATTCTTTGAATCGGCATCGAATCTTCAAATTTGGATATGGCCGAACCGAATCGGGGACAGTGATCCAAATCAACAAATCAAATCACTGTCCCCGATTCGGGCCGAATCCGAATCAAATAGGGCCTGTTTTGCACACCCCTAATGTCTACAACGCAACAGCGAGGTGCTCAGTCCTGTTGCAGGGTACTGGGTCTTACTGAAGCAAAACGCTCCATCATGGTCACAAACTACTTCAAGATCGTTTCAGGCTGGACATAAGGAAGAACTACTTTACTGTCCGAGCCCCCAAGGTCTGGAACAGCCTGCCACCGGAGGTGGTTCAAGCGCCTTCATTGAACACCTTCAAGATGAAACTGGATGCTTATCTTGCTGGGATCCTATGACCCCAGCTGACTTCCTGCCCTTTTCGGCGGGGGGCTGGACTCGATCTTCCGAGGTCCTTTCCAGCCCTGATGTCTATGAAATCTATGAATAAACATATAAACTATGGAAATACAGCAAGGAAGATGGCCTGAGGGCACTCCATGCTGCCACTCTTGAGCATGCCAAAAACAAAAGCTTTGATCATAGTGCCAGGATTGCCCCTAGGACCAACTCACTCATTTGATTACCAGGGTGGATGAACACAGAACAGGAGCAAGTCATCAGGACTTACTTCCTTGGCGCTGACACCAAGCACCCTGTAGCTATATTGGACATATCCCTATATGTCTCCAGACGAACTTTGATTTCCATGATAACATACAAAGAATGGAAAGAAGCACAGCAATCCACAATTAATTTTGTAAGTATTTCAATACAGTGTACATGCATGGACATAAGTGAACGTTGGACAGAAAATAATTCATTCAACAAAGGTATCATGGTGAAGCTTTAGTTCAGACAGATGACTTACACAGGGGAAATACTTGTTTCACAGAAGTCAACTGCTGACCAGAGATAAGCCCTTTGAGCAACTTCACTTACTTCAGTATAGTCACATCAGGGACAAAAATCACCTAAGATACCAGCACTACTGAAGTGCTCTTTAGAAGTTCAGAATCTTTCCACGTCTTCTGAAAAGCTTTACTGTATTTTCCATATTTTGAATTTTTGCTAATGATAAATTGTATCTAGAGAGCTCTTTAGTTTAGGTGTTAAAGTTCTTTAAAAATCTCAAAATCTAATGTACACTTTTCCCCTTACTGTAATAATCTTAATAACAAAAAGTGAGAATTAGTTTAATAATTGATAATTATTTTAAAAACTCATAACCAAAATATACAGGAATACAATCAACAAAACTCAACTGTATTAGTATATGAACGTGAGCTAGAAAACCATGCTATATATTGGAATTCAAATCAATGGTAGATTTGTTAAGGTATAAAAGGCAACTCAATAGGGACCCAGTCTAGGATTTGGGTGCCTAGACTTTTCTGAATCTCTGCCAACATGAACACCCACTAGGGTGGACATAATTAAGATGAAGTTTGCAATTCTGTTTTCTTTGAATGCCAAAGAAATAACTCATTCTTTTAATCTTCACATCCTAACACAATACTAAACAGAACTCTACTAGCTGTATATTTCTGACAGACACTAAAAAGATTAATACTTTCCTACAGACAACTACATGTTACTGTACTAACTGTTATAATACTAGTGCTCAAAACATTTCATTAATTTCTTGTATTGTTTCAAAAACAAGGGATTCCCAAAAGTCTATCAGAAATTTAATTACATAATATTTTGATAGAATGAATGGCAAAAAATATCTTAAGGTGTTACATTTTATTTATTTACACAAGCCCTCCAACTTGGAGAAAAAGTGGTTGGATGAGAAGAAATCTTGGGTGATAACTTGCAAGAAGTAAAATTACAGATTATCTTTTTAAAGACATAGTACATAACTTTCACATTTAGAGTACACTGGACACATCCCCACTACAGTGATGCTAATGAACCTATGCTAATATATACAAGTTATGCAACTACTCCAGGATCTTTAAGTAATGTTAGGGTTTTGGATTTTGACATGCATATGTATTTTCTTCATACCAGTGATTAAAAAGCTATTCCATAATGAGCACCACATGTCAAAAACATTGGTGTTTTAGTGGAATTAAAAATAAATAAGTAAACAAACTGGACCTAAAAAGCAATTTACATACCTAGGGCATTTTCATACATGCAAGCACCGCAGCGCCGGGTGCTTTGAAATGCTCCTGGTGCTGTGATGTTTGCAGTTGTATAAGTGGTAAAATGCACGTCAGCATTGAGAAAATGGGGCAACACTTCTGAACTAAAACACATTGGAGGTGCTTTAGTTCAAAAGTGCACTGCATGCTGACGTGCATTTTGCCACTTATAAAACTGCACGTGGCGCAGTGCAGTTCACCTCAGGTCGCATGCGGAGCGGACTCGATAAAGAGTCTGGTCCATAGCAGCGGATCTCCAGTGCATCGAGACAAAAAAAGTATGCGTATAAACGTCCCTAGCTTCTAGTTAGGCATTTAACTCCTATTGAAATCTACAGGGGCTTAGAAGCCTTAATTACTATTTTGAAAAAAGGTATAAATCTGTACAGTATTTTGTGTGAAACTAACAGACAACACTTACCACACATCGCAACTGATTTTGCCTCTTCAATTGATTGATGTTTGTCAGTTAACCGTGCTTTAGTCACTTTATGCTCATTTACCTCCTGGTCTAACCGTTCTTGTAATGTTTTGAGCTTGTAGTTTAAATCTATTTCCAGGTTATTTTTTTCCTGCAAATTATTATAAAAACATTCAGAAGATTTCAAAAGAAACTCCTTATCTTATTTAGCATTCTACAAGCTCAGAAGGTAATAAAACATCTCATTTTCAATAGACTATAGAATGCATTATTCAATAAAGGCATTATTTACTGTTAGCTTCTTTGTGTTTGTTGGTAGTTTAGATAAAAAGAGGCATTTGTGAGAATGGGAGAAACCCCCATAAAGACTAGTGGAATCAGATTCTTCTCTGATTTGCATAACCTGTAAACCTGGAGCAACTCCATCAAGGTGGATTAAAACTTCTGTTGGAACCACAAATTCCTAACAGTACCTGATGTAGCAAGCTCAGCAGGTCTTTGAGCACAAGTGCTCAGCTCCCAACCCTCAGGCCTGTGAAGATCTGGCCTGTGAAGGAACCACATCATCTGGCCTGCGGCACTTCCTAAGGATCTAGAAATTTGGCAGCAAGGGAGTAGTGCCTTGTTGCACCCCATCTGCCAGATTTCTGGACTTGTGGGGAGCCAGATCCGGCCACCTGGGGTCAGGCCAGAGTACTGGATCACAACCATGGACCAACACATGCATCAAGTCTATGTAGGATTCATCCCACAAACTGACCCCACGCCACTCAGTCAACCCACAGGGCCCAAAGGTTGGGCACTACTAGTGTAAAGGAACTTGACATTTCCCCATTATTTTATCTAATCCCCAAAACTAGAGTAGAAATGGGTGATGCTTCCCTGCTAGGGATCCTGTCACTCCAGCCTACTATGGGTGGCCTGAGGAGCACAGTTGAACTTCCGCAATCACAGGTCCAGTTATGCTTCCTATCCATGCATTCAATATGGAAAAAGGTGCAAAAAGAGCAGAATTCCCATATGTCTGCTTTGCTTGCCTATCTGTCTTGCTGGGATCAACCAGAGACACGTAATGCTGCCTCATTTCAGAAAGAAGAAAGAACTGGAAGTCAAGTGGCTCAGCCCTAGAAGTCGATCAAAGGAATCAGTACAGAACTAGCCAAGTTAGAAATCAAATTAAGCTAAACATTTAAATAGTAGATGAAAAAATAGAATATTTATATTTAAAAATCATAAGGAGCCTCAGCAGACTAGTCTGGGCAACTTGCCTGTAGCTGTTCAGGCAGAATGAAAAATGACTGCTTATTTAGCCAAAGGGCTGGGTTATGGAACCAGTGCTAGCGACTGACAGATACGAGTTTTGCAGCCAAAACTAAAAGCAGAGCTGAAGACCTACAGCAGGACCCATGAACCTCTATAGGCAGAATGAGATTAGTTTTCTTAAATTACTTAATACTACATAGTTCACACACCTACTGATTGATCTGCACAGAGCTTTTAGTAAGAAAAGCTGTGATTTATCAATGCTACAAAGTTAATCTCAATTCCTTGATTATAAAATATGACAACAGTCAATGAATTTCTGTATTTTCTTAAAAATCACCACGTATTGTAAGCTTTTACCTTTTCAGAATTATTAAGCATATCCTGTGCCTGTTTTCTTTCTGCTTCCACTTTTTCAAGATTATTTTTAAGATGCTTGACCTCTTCTTGTAAAGATGTAATCCGAGCTGGCATAAAAAAAATTATGTTTAATATTAGCTAAGAAGCCTGAATTGAAAACAAGCTATTAGGCATTTAGGTTTTTGTTTCGTTCCTTTTCTTAAAGTCTCCAATATACAAACATTTCCTTCCATTAATAAACACTTTGCTTCAGTGTAGAACAGACATTTTCTGACACATAATAAAAGTATGCATTGGGGAGTTCCTTCAGGGGAGGAAAAAAGATAGCTTTTTCCTTGGAATACTTCAAAATAGCTAACCCTCTCTGTGGCATATTCTCCAGCATCAAGGCTGAAGTAGTCTGCTTTACTATGCAGCTATTTAACATACTATTAAACTAAAGAATTTAAACTTGGCTCATTGTATCTTTGAAAGTTTGTGTTGTTCTGTATTAAATACTACTAGCACTGTATCAGCCCAATGGTCAGATAGTAGGCCTCCTAAATCCAAAGGTCCTGGGCTCAAGACTCCTGTCTGGCTTGTTTTGGAAGGACAGTGTGCCACCTTTGATTTGGAGGGGTTGGTTTAGTCAGTGATTATCTTCCCTTGATCATGGGGATGGTCCAATCCAGTCCTACTTTCCTGTGATCCTATGAAATTTTGACCTGGCATACAGTCTGTGTACAATGTTACCTATAAATATTTGTACTTGGAGTGCTGCATGACTCTGGGAGATTACTTAAATATAAAAATATCACAGAATTTCTGAAGTAAAATAGGACATGAATTTTCATTACAGATTTCAATGATCATCTTGTCAAAAAACTGCTTGATAAAGGTTGACAGGAGTACATGTAAATTCCATGCAAACTTGGCTAGGAACCAGCAAAACACAGTTTTATACACTTAAGGGACTACACAAAAGACAATCCCTTTCCTGTAAGCCTAAAGAGCTATGCAGCTCTTACAATGCAGTCTGCTACAATGTACTTTACAAAGTGCACAGGAGGTTTCACGCTATCCTACTTGCTTTTATAATTTTTTTCTCTTACTGCCTTGAGCCCTTGTTGAGAAAGTCGACATATACGTCTAATAAATCAGGGGCAGGCAAAGTATGCCCTGTGGGTCAGATCTGGCCCGCCAGGCAATTCCACCCAGCCCATAAGGCCCTTTTGTAATCCCTAGCCCTGGACTGCCCTTCTGAAAGCTGACGCCTCCATGCAAGAGGTGTGGCTCTGGTTGCTAAGGTACTAACCCCCATCCCAGCCTGACCTGCCCCCAGCCCCAAGCTAGGGGGTGCTAGACACAAGAAGCCTCTGCCTGGCAGAAGATTTTACCTGGCCCCGCTGTGGCTGTTCCCAGCCCAGAGTGGAAATCTAGGTAAGGGCCCCAGCGGGCCAGGGACACCCACTGGGGGAAAGGGAGTGCATGAACCCAACCCCTCCTACACACCCCCACACACAAACCACATACCCCACACCCAACCCCCAGCCACCATACACACCCTCTCCCCAATCACCACCCCCACATAACAACCAAGAATAAGACTGCATTTTGAGCTATGATGCAATTGTCTCTACATACACTATGCAAACACGCACAAATCAGGATGAAAATATTTTTAAAAATAAAGTTTCAAAATGGTAACCCCTCCTCTCAAAAGGAGTATCGGGGCAAGGGGAGGGACTTCTGGTGGCAAACGTGGGCCTTTCGGTCCCAAGATGACAACCAGGGGGCAGGGCACTTGTCAAAAGGGCAGGGCCATCCTTGTGGCCCTGACAGCTCACCAAAGTGGCCCTCCAACTGAAGTAATTTCCCACCCCTATAATAAATACGTTTTTAAGACTTTAGCTGCTGTCCATGAAAAATGCTTGGTGATTCTTTTATGTCATAAGCCTTCCAATACATCAAATTCATCTCTATGTAGAGGGCCCATAAACCATTTAAACCCCCTTCTGATAGCTCAATTAGCATATGCGCCATGCCTGTGCACTATAACCAGGTAAGTATAAAATATGGCATCAGACTCTTAGGAAGAAACAACAAACCCAACATGAATGATTACCTTGTAGCTCTCCTATCCTTTCAGAGCCATGATTTCGGTCCCTTCGTTCTGCTTCCAAAGCCGCTTGTAGTTGATAATAATCCTTCTCCACTTGCAATTTTGTGCTCTCCAAAACACGGCACCTCTCCTGTAGTTCTCTGTTTAGTGATTCTAATTGGCTTATAGACTTGCTCATTTCTGTATGGTTCTTTCTCAGTCTTACTGCTGTATCCGATTCTGTCCTTAGCAAATCATTTGCTTCTTCTAGCTAGTAAGAGGAAAAATAATAAGACTTCCAATTCCAGGTATAACTAACAGGTCAGGTTTGTTATATTCACATAATCAGTATTACAACAAGTATAAAAAAAAATACTATATTAACTCAAATATAAGGAAGTTTTTTTCCTCCCAATCAGCATGGTGAGAAAAGCAGCTTGCCTTACAGAGGAAACACTACATTAAATACACTGTTTACCATTAAATTGCTACTAGAAGCAACATGTCCTCAGTAATGGAAACCAGCTATCAAGCTGATGGAATGCAACCCAAACTGAGCACACTTGTAAAACACATGGCCCATATGGGGCAAACATGCTGATGGGAACCAACCACAAAGCTTAGTGCAGCCCCTCTGAATAAGATATAGTGCCCATTGCACTCATCCTCCTCAGCACTGACTCTTTTTCAAGTCATGGTGAGCCACTACACTGAAAACATTTCAACTTCCTCTTCATTCTGGCCTTTATTTCCATTTACAATGAGTTCTATTTCTTCACCAGCCAAACCAAATGTCTGTGTGGATGAGAAGCTCTGTTGCCCCCTCTCTCCATTTGTCACATATGATTCACGTGGCTCTGTGCTCCATGAGGTAGAGCCGAACCAAGCAGCCTCATGTCTCATATGCATATACATTTTTGGTGATCCCAGGACTTGTGACAAGAACACCCAGTTCCAGTTGCAAGTGGGAGCTCATTAATACATGGATCCTTTTGGCGGGGCTAGAGGGAGAGGGGGATTTATCTGGAGTATACACACATACTGAGCAGTGCTGGGCTGTGGGGAAACCATGGCTTGAAATGCTGTTGATTCTGTTGGGGCCCAACCCAATGAACACTATGGTAAATTGTGACCCTTTTGACTTTGGATTAATATCATATATAGTATGTACTGTGCTGAAGCAGGTAGAAAAGTGCTGCTTAAATGTATGGTTATGGTACCATGCCATAGTACCTGTACTGGAACCTGCAGCAGTTTTTAAAAAAGGTGAAATGCAACAATTCTGGATGAACTAAGCCTGTAGGTACCTGTAGTAATTTGCTTTTATGCAAGTGTTATAGGTAGGTTTATTTCAAAGCCAGTGTTTTTTGGTCCCTGTTACAAATCTGCCCCTCATTTCCACATCCTCAAGGAGGCAAGATAGCCTAAGCAGGGTCTGACAGTAAGGGGCGGGGAGTGAAAGGGCTTCGGGGGAAGAAGGAAAGAGGGCAAGACCCCTGCCCAGCCACTTTTTTCCCCTGCTGTAGCAGTTGGGAGGGAGAAGAGACAGGGACAGGGACAAATTCAGGACAAAACCTGTGCTAATTAAATTCTATACCTGAAAAATTAAAATAAATCTATACATTTTCCATATATAGAATTTAATTATTGGGCAATCATCTTATATTCAGGTAGTCTTAGATTTGAGTAAATACAATGCAGATGTTAAAAGGAATCACTTACTTGCTTCTGTAATTGTGTTATCTTCTCATTTGTAATATGTGAATGCTGACTAAGTTTTTTCAGGTCTTCTAACTGTTCTTTTAATGTGGACACTAGACACAGAATAAAAATAGTAAATGCAAGAACTGTTTTATAAAAAATGTTTTACTCACTACAAAGAGCATCAAAAGCTTAGCTCTACTCATTAGAAGATCACTTAAGATAGCAAAATCCTTAGGATATATCCTCTGGTATACCTGAGGCCAAATTCTGTGCTTGAGCATAGAGTTATCCTTAACTGGCTGAACTCAGAAAGGCGCCATGTACACACTTTAGAGGGTAGAAAGTGGCTATTTGTGTAGATATGATATAAACTACTTCAGATGCCCATGGATAAAGGTGTGCTGCCCTTTCAAGTTGTGCAAATAGCACGAGCCATTTGCCAAATCCCATGGATTTCAATGTTGAAAGTACTACTTAAACGTTATTATGGATACACTGTTACCCAGAGCATGCTGCTCAGCCCAGTCAGCTTCAGAAAGACTGGCTAGATCGGGGAGCTCAACCTCCGGCCCACGGGCCAAATGTGGTCCCACAGAGCCACTGCATCTGGCCCACGGGGCTCCCTAGGGTCCAGATATTTGGCAGCAGGGGAGCAGTGGACATTAATAAAGTCCCCTTCTCCCCTGCCAAATCCCCAAACCTCAAGCCCTGTACACCCAGTCAAAGTCAGGCCATGTCCCTCCTTACCAACCCCCAATGGGACAAGTCATAACCCTTCCCCTACTCCCTCTGGCAGGGCTGTGTCAAGCCCCCTTCCCTCCCCTGCAGGGGCACATGGTAACTGCCGCACCAACGCCAGGCACTGGAATGGAACCACCATCCAGCCCACAGCTGGACCAGGCACTACCCAATTAACCTGCTGGGAAAAAAGGCCTACCACCACTGGACTAGACAGATTAACCATCCAACCTACATACTGGGAAATTACCAAATGAGCCTGCTATATATGAGTTAGACAGTATCTTATTAAAAGACTATTTACCTCATTTCAAAACAAATTAAAAAGAAAACTAATCCCTTATATCTCAGTTTTTCATTTTAAGTACCTTAAACTGCTTCAAATATTAAAATAAGTACATTATTCCTAAAAACATATGGTATCATACTCAGTTCAAGCATATGGCATACCTTCGTTTTCTAAATTGCGTCTTTTTTCATTCTCTTGTTCAGTTTTTCTTTGGTATTCATTTATTTTATGTTGCAACAGAATCTTTTCCTTCTCAATCTGCGATACTGTTGATTCTAAGTTTTTTCTTTGATTTCCCTGAAATTAGAAAAACTGGCAATTTTTATTTGCATTTTTGGGAATGATCCCGAAAATCTTTTCTTATATGAAAAAGTCTGATCTTGCAAGTTGTCCTATTGTGTTGAGTGAATGAAAGCCAATAGGACTGGTATTTCCAGCAGTGAGACCAATCATGAAAACGTAAGGGTTGGAAAAAACACCACCACTTTTAAACTTGTTGATTACATTGACAAATGACTGCAAAACCTACATAGATAACAGTAAGCAGTTAATTTTGTTTATTTAAACTATGAAAACAAGAAGGCAATAATTTGTTAGAAGGCTATCTACACAGTGAGTTTTAAACATGCAATTAATTTTGAAAAGCTATACTGAATACTACAGAGGAAGAAAACAACATTCAACACAGGATCTGAAATGCAGAAAAGGAATCTAGGTATAGAAAAAGCCACAGTGAAGAACACTAGCACACCAATTTAAAAATAAATTTAAAAAATTTCAAACTTACCTCTTCATCAAGTTCCTTCATTATCTTATCTAGTTTTATGTTTGAAGTTCTAGAAATAATGAAGCATTTTAATAATGTATTAAGACAATGTATTATTTTACATACCTAGTTTTTCAATAATTAAAACTACTTACAAATATTATTAACAGGGCTTAAAGCATTCATTTAAGATTTTAATAAATATGAAGACCAGACCAACATATGCTTTTAGCTTATTATGATCACAATTATTAATTGCAATGAGAATTCACTATAGGCAATGCATGTCAAAACATTAAGTGTTAAATTTTGTCCTTAAATACCAAAGTGCCAAAAGATAATATGTAGAGAAGTTCATTTATTTATTTTTGATAGCTAAGAAATGTTGGTCAGCCCATATTTGGCAATTCCCTAAAAAGAATGACTAGTTATGCATACCCACATCTCTAAGCACACACATCCCTGAAATGGTTACTATAATGACAACTAGTAAATGCATTCCAAAGAGAGGCTGAGATAAATGCAGAATAAAACCTCAAAAACAGTATCTGGTCAAATCAGAATTACGGAGCAACCAAGATCATAGTCACTTCTATAAGCACAGTATGGGTGTCTACCCTGACTTTCAGTGTTTTGAAAAAGGTAAAGTCACAAAGAGGGGGCTTTTTGTAGCTATCTTCTCCTGTCCTAAAAAGATCAGAGATATTTTGTTAGTTAAAAGACGCTTATACTTTACTATCAGGTTATATCAAGATGGGAAATCCAGTCCACTAACCCCATAGTAAAACTAGTCAGATATCAGAGGACACACTGGTGTTCTCTTTATAATCAATGGCAGTACTACCACAATTGCCAAATCATGCATTTCTAGCACCATTTCATGCTGCCACTGAGTGGGCAGCCAGTATATGAATGTGCATTAGACACAGCACACTAAATAGTGGTGATTCATTTGAATTCTCGTATGACCATTATTGGTAGCAATTCTTTTCAAACTAACAACATTTATACCATGCACCACAACTGTTTGATGGGACAATTTTTCAACTGATGAAGGTACAAGAAATTATTAAATTCCTCAAATATTTCTTTTCCCAGTAAAAGAGCAAAATGTTTTACTAGGAAAGAAAATTACTGTTCATATTTAACTTAATCTCTGTACAAAGCGTAAGTAGGGGCTTTCAACAGTACTGCAGCATTTAAGAGACCAGAATATGGGATAACATGATTTTTTTTTTACTTTAGTACATGTTGTACACCTAGTAGTTTATATTCTTCTAAATCATTGTTTTCACAGGGTACTTCAGGTGCTCTGAAACCTATAAGAATAGTGGTAACAAAGAGAATTTCAGGGAGAAGATACATGTGTTTTACTGATGTCAAGCCTAACAAATAAAACTTTCCTTCTGGCATAGGTAAGAAAGCTACACTGAAAAATTATTTAAGGGAGTTAAATCTAAAACTTCACGGACAACAGTATTTCTGAAAGTACAATTCTCACTATTCATGTGGTTATCTTTATGGTATTACTATATTACTACTACAAAGCTCACATATTAGATGCATATAAAACTTTACAAATGTGAAATTCAAGCTAACAGGCACCCACCTGCACTTTTGCTCCATTTCATCTTTTAACTGCATTTCATTATGTAGCTGCTCTTCCAACTCATAGATTGTTTTCTGCATGTTTTCCAGCTTTAAATATATACATAAAAGGACATGCATTATATATTTTATAGACTTGGGGGGGGGGGGGGGGGGGGGGGCGGGGGATGATGTTTTTCAAGAATGGCTGTTTCATGTCATAATTTTCTTATTTTATATTAGATACTGAAAAAATATTTTTGCTGGTCATTAAAGCATGACAACAACTCCTTGAAATATATAAAAATGTATTAATTACAAAAAGCTAACATATTTACCCAAATGCAAAACAACTCTGTATACAAGATGACCACCCCCCATTCCCTAGATTCTACATACAGAAAATTTATACGTTTATTGCAATTTTTCATGTATGGAAGCTAATTATTGGAGGATCATTTTAAACTCACCCCCCCACTACTGCAGATGGTGGGAGGAGAGGTGCTAAGGGGGGCAGGATTGGGCCAGGCAGTGGGAGACAGTGGGGGAGGCAACTGGAGGCATGTGGTAGGGCAGGCAGCGGGGGCAGGCAGCTTGACTCCCACTGCCCGTCTACCCTCTTCCCTGCACCCTCAGGCTGCCTCAATTCCCCCTTCACATCGCTTCTGCCCTGCCAAAGCCTCAGGTCCCAACGCTACTTGTCCTCCCATCAAGTCTCTCCCCTGCCCAACCTTCCCCTCCACCCCCATCCTCACCTTTACTCCACATCAGGGTCTACTCCATCTCATCTTCAGCCTGGGACATGGAATGTGGCTCCAGCCCAGCCCCATAACAGTAGTGCAGAGCCAGCCCTGCTGCCCCAGCCTAGGCCCAGAGAAGCAGTGTCAGCTCTGCACCACTGCTGCTGTGGGGCCAAGCTGCAGCCATGCTCCATGCCCCAGGCTGCAGCAGGGACAGAACCTGCTGGCACAGAGAAAAAGTAAAGAAAAATACAGCAGAGGAGTGGAGAGAGGGAGAGAAGCAGTGTGGGGGCAGGGGAGGCTGAGGGCTGTGGAGGAGGCACAGGCAGCCGGGTGGGACTCGGGGTTAGTCTATAGCCAGTATATAGAATATTCTAAACAACAACTCAACTCTGAAAAAACCCTGTAGAAGTCATTTCTGCTTCTGAATTAAAACAAACAGACCTGGCTTCTGGTTGATTCCCCCCCAACAGCTGTATTACCATATTTACTCAATTAGAAGACAAGGTTTCCCACCCCACCTCCCTATTTAACATAGTGGGGAGAGGAGGGAAGATCCTCACTTTACAATCAACGGTGAGGCAGCAGCACCCGCCTACCCCCTGCTGCCTCACCCTTGATTGTAAAGCAAGGGGCTTCTCTCAGACCTGAGAACAGAAAACCCCATTAGGATAGAGCATATCAATCAAAGAGACATGAGAATTTCCAGGAAGAATTCTGGTTTCCTGAAGAAGGTAAGAATAGAGAGCTGTACAGCTCTGTCTTAAACAAGATCTGGGAAACAGAAAGAGGAATTTTGGATTATTAATTGCTGTCTGAGCAACACACTTCCCCTATTCTAGGCTGAACTAAGTTGGGGTGACATAAATCTCCTCTTTAGAAAGAAATAGCATTCCCTATCACATAACGCAGGAGGACCATGTCTAAACATACATTTGATCATCAGTCAAGGATCACTTTCCTTGTGATTTATAGCTTTACCCAAAGAAGAATACCAGTAGGAGGGATGATGATCATCATCTGAAAACACCTAAGTCAGGCTCTGTAGTCAAAATCAGTGGCTTGTTATCTAGTGTCTGAATTCTTGCCTTCAAAGCAACAGAATGCCCAGATGTATTCAATATTCCACCTACAAATGCCTCTGCTTTGTACTGGAATGGATTGAAATTAATTCAACAAGGACAAATGCAAAGTCCTGCACTAAGGACAGAACAATCCCATGCACCAGTACAGGCTGGGGGCTGACTGGCTGGGCAACAGCTCTGCAGAAAAGGACCTGGGGGTTACAGTGGACAATAAGCTGAATGAGCCAGCAGCACGCCCTAGCTGCCAAAAAGGCTAATGACATACTGGGCTGCATTGGTAGGTGTGCTGCCAGTAGGTCAAGGGAAGTGATTATTCCCTTCTATTCAGTACTGGTGAGGCCACATCTGGAGTACTGTGTTATGTTTTGGGTCCCCCACTACAAGAAAAATGTGAACAAATTGGAGCGAGTCCAACAGAGGGCAACAAAAGTGGTGAGGGAACTGGGGGACATGACTTATGAAGAAAGACTGGGGGAACTGGGCTTATTTCATCTAGGGAAGAAGAGACTGGAGGAGACTTAATAGCAGCCTTTAACTACCTGAAGTGTGGTTCAAAAGAGGATGGAGCTAGGCTCTTCTCAGTGGTGGAAGATGACGGAACAAAGAGCGATGGTCTCAAGTTGCAGCAAGGGAAGTTTAGGTTAGATATTTGGAATAATTATCTTACTAGGAGGGTAGTAAAACACTAGCACAGGTTATCCAGAAAGGTGGTGGAAACTCCGTCCATGGAGATTTTCAAAACCCAGCTAGACAAAGCTTTGGCTGGGATGATCTAGTTGAGGATGGTCCTGCTTTGAGCAGGAGGTTGGACTCGAATCACTAGATGGCCTCCTGAAGTCCTTTCCAACCCTAACAATCTATGATTCTATGATTCAAATTCTGACAGCCTGAACAAGGGTGGTGCTCTCCTTGAGAAATTTTCCCTGTCATGGCTTCTTTTTAATATATTCTTCTCTCCTTCAATCACCATGGGTGTCTCTTCCAGCTTGTAAATAGACACTGCATTTTTGTCCCAGAAGAAAACCATTTGTTCTGGGATCCTACAGACATACAGGTGCACCGCTGTGCTTCAAGTCCTTCTGAAGAATGTGCTAGCTTTTGCCCCTCACCCCAGTCATTCCTAGGACAAGTCAACCAGGCTGTGTGCTCTTGTTGGTGTCCTTGAAGCGTAAAAAGGGCAATGCATATAAATGATTTTGCCATACGTTTTGATCCAGGTCAAACCTGGGGACAACGATCAGATACACTTGAAAGGAGATGCCTATTTACTGTCATACAGTACCTTAAAAAAGAATAGGAATAAAATTATAGTGACAATAGGAGAATTTATACTTCCCTTCTTCCAAACTCATCTAACAATCAAGGTGATCTTTCATTTCTCCAAGGGCTCCATACCCATGTTTTATCTCCATAGAATTTATTTCCTGCATACTTGAAGGCCACCACATTCTGCTTGGCCTGCCATGACTAAGTCGCAAGGAATGAAAGGATACTTGGGTTGTAGCCCTTAACCTTGCAGAAAAGTAACCAATTTCTACTACAAGATGAAGGCTGGTCCAAGGAAAGATTTCTTCATTGATGCTCACAGGCTTTCCACATTTTCCAGATTTTAAGAATACAGGATAAAGGGGAATGTGTCCAGATATAAATGGTCTTAAGTAAACAGGTAGACACTGATAAGATTTGGAAGGCTACTGAAACAGTTTCAGTGCATCAACTCACCTAAATATCTTCCTTCCGCTGCATCTTTAGGTAGGGCACACACCCCAAAACTTCCTATCCTTAAGTGGGCTTGGTTCTTAACTTGCAAAAACAAAATTGAGCCGACTAAGAAAGGCTCACTAAATTGGACCCACACTAACTCAAAGTACAAAACTTTTTTGACCGCTCTCCTCAAATGCTTAAGTTTTAACTGATTCTTTTATTTTCCCCTCAAATGAGCAGCACAGAGGTAGTTACACAGTTCCAACTCAGATCTTCAAAAGAAATATATCCAAAAGATCACATTTCCTACAGGAACTGTTCTTTACTCTGATGACTGAGCAAATGTAATCCAACAGTCTTTACCCATATTAAATGGTAGAGATAAGGGTAGAATTTTTGCCTTTTAAGTGGAATAATTCCTTGCTTCCTTTCTAGTACCCTTTAGACTTCCTGTGCTATTCCAATGGAAAAATAAAGATGGAGTTTTCTTCTTGAGTATCAGGATAACCTGTCCTGTCGGTGTCATCCTTTTCCCTCTCTTCCTATTCCTTATACTGCACAGAGATAACCAGAGATGCAGTAAGAAACCCCTGTATCTGTTACAGTTAGATACAAAACTATGTTCTTTATGTGAAGATCCACACTGAGGTCTCCTCACCGCCGCTGCCTGCCCCGGGCAGCCCCATGTCACCAGGGCACTGCAAGGCAGGCAGTGGCAGCGAGGAGACCCCCGGAACTGATCTCTGCTCCCTATGGAGCCAAGTCATGCGGCAGGGCTGCAGCATACAGCTGCTTCCCTGCAAGCCCGGTTCCAAAACTCCAAAATTTTCTGAAACATTTCCAAAACATTTCAGATCCTCGTTTAGTTTCGGATTCGGTGTTTTAGGCGCCAAAACGGCCTGTAACACCTCGAAAAAAAGCAGCTGCCGAAATTTTGTACAGCCCTATTCTTTACCAGTCTCTGCTAAGCTTTGAAAGGAAGAAGAGCTCCAGTATCTTCTCAAGAAAATAAAACACTAGCCTGAGATCAGAGCGACTCTGGCAAACAAACCAAGGGGTGAATCCCATCTGCAGCTTGGGTGCAGAACATGTGTAACCCTTCAAAGTTATGGTTCTTATGATCAGAAAGCACTTACAGCTGGTGTCTAAAGCAAACTTTGACAGAAATAAGGAGCAACAGGGGAAGCCTGTAAACGCAGTCATTTTGTTTGAGTTAGAAAATAAAGCAGTATCACATGAGAATTGTCCCACACCTTAATAAGAAAGGGCATAAAAGATGAATAGAAGCAAATCAAAGCAAAGAAAACTTATTGCACACTTACTTATCCATGTCTGAGTTACTAATTAATTTGACTGTTCAGACTGACTCCTTAAACAAGAATTTGAGCGGGTAGCAGGAATATGGCAGGCCTACCCCTCCATGACAGCTGGGAATGATGACCTAGGTATTTCTACACACAGCCTTTGGAGCTGCATCTCTTCTGCTAGATTTCTTGTGCCTCTGGCTGCCTGTATGCAGCTGCTTTCTGAGAGGCTTGTAGAGGCATGTTGTGCTGGCTGCTAGTGAATGGATTATGAGAAGACTAGATTCCAGAGAGTTCTGCATCATCTGAATCTAAATAGCAGCAAATAAATTCAGTAAGTTGAAGTGAAAGAATATTTTTCCCCCAATATTTTTATGTATTTGTTTTCTAGTTTCTGTTTTACCTTGGGGAGAATAAAGAAGCCTGGCTACAGGAAAGAAGGCAGAACAAAACTCTGGGGGGGGTGTCTATGACCATGCAGTGCCAGGCAGATGTGCCAAGCTGGCTGTGAACACAGTAGTTCATATATCCAAGTCTATATGGTAAAAGGCACTTTCTACATCACAGACTGTCTATGCCTTTACCATATCATCTACATTCTGAATCTTTAGAACAGTGATTCTCAATAAGGGTGGGTGCCAAGGCATCCCAGGTGCCACAACATTCTAGGTACCACACAGTATTAGCACTATTAGGTGCGCAAACAGCTACACAATTGCAACATACACCCAGAGATTTCAAACAGGAATCCTGTCATGTCAAAAACATTCGGCCCCGTAGTGGTGTTCTGAGTTCTTTGTAAAAAAGGATGGCTTTATTACTTCTTCCATAATCAAAAAATGAGTGAAAGCTAAGGTCTGGGGGTTTTTTTGTTTTGGTTTGGTTTTTTTGAGCAGTAACTTGAGTATAAAAAGGTTAAGAACCACTGTTTAGAGGCTAGACCGTGCTCCTCCTGACACTAACTTAACAACAGTTCTGCCACCTGAGCTGTGAAAAGGCCGAAGACCCACTGCAAAGGAATTGGCAAGTCTTCCTAACTTTTAGAGTCTTAGCTTTCAGATTTTAATAAGTGTTAAAGTAAAATAAATTTGTACTTCAAAATAAATTTCTCACTGAATTAAATAAAAGCAGATTCCTCCTTTCTCTGGAATGTGACCCTGCAAAGTCCTGAACATCCCCAAAAGGAATTATGTTTATTGGAAACTTCTGGCACCCAGTATCTTGCAGAATTGTACCCTCAGGCAGCATCCTATAGTATATAAATTTAACATTACTCAACTAACCATGAAGGCCAGTATCACCATTTTCATTACTGCATGCAACAGAAGAAGAAAAACAGCTAAGAAGAAAGTTGTGTGATAAAAACTACTCGTAGTGTAGATTTTATTTATTTTTTTAATTTCAACACTATCTAAATCACTTCTATATTACCAAACTTGCATTCTAATTAACTTTCATACGCATTGGTACTCTTACTTTTGGAAGAGACTTTCATGCTATTGGGTAACTAGCAATGTTTTCAAAAGTGCCTAACCAAAAGCTAGCAAATACCACTGATATTGCCCAACCTGCTAAGACACTTGCAAAAAATCTTACTATGGGCTTATCTAAATTTTTAGGTGCCTATGTACTTTTAAAGAAATCTGGTCCTAAGGTCTTATTATCTAACAATCGAATGTTGGAAAAATAACATGCAACAAATCACATGACAGACTGATTATTTATGCTTCTATTGATTACAGTTCCTTCAATTTAATACTTACCGATTTAAATCAATAAAAAATGCACACTTGAATGCTGTATTTCATCACAAGCTTTATAATAAGAGTTATAAAAATAAACATCAAGCAGAACAGGTTCAGTTGCACATTTTTTTTCCTTTTACTAGACTAGTCTCCAAGATAGAACTGTTATCCTCATCTTTTTTCAAAAGCATCTACTTTACTCTCAGTACTGTTGCAATCTAACAAGCAATACTCTAACAGTTGTTACCTGCATCTCAAATTTCTCTAAAGCAAAAGAATAATAGAACCAAGGCATGTATTCCATCAGCTCCATCCAAGCCAAGCAACAACTAATTACAGAGCAAGAAAGAAAATTTCCAACAGCATAATTTTTCCATTGCAAAATGCCAATGCATTGAAACAAAAACATTCCATGGCAATGGGTCAATTTTATTGGAAATTCCAAAAGAAGTCTGAAGTCTGTTTGCTCACCTCCTCGGGAGCATGGCTTGGAAATGGAGGCTCTTGAGCTCTTAAGCTCGTTAGCAGATTGCTGGGTGGCCTTCTATGAAAATGGTGCTTCTAGGGTTTCCATTTTATCAGGAAGCTTCCCAGACAGTCTGCCAGAGATGGAGCATCCGGGAATATATAGGTTTCCAGGTTCATGATTCCCAGCTCACCAAGACTACTTGCCACCATCTGGCAGGTTGCAGGGAATCCTGAAATTGGCCAACTACTCAGTTGCCCAGCTTCCTAGCTCCAAAGTTCCTCAACAATCTGACAGGTAGAAATCTAGAAAGCCTAGGCTTCCTGCCTCTCCAGTGCCTGGGCTGCCTCAAAGACTGCAATACCAGATGCCATAAGGATAGAAGCATCTAATACTCCAGGGAGACTGGGAAATATATTTTATTTAATAAATCATCTGCAGAAATATTCAGTGTTTATATTATTTTTTTTAAAATTGTCCCATGAAATTGTGAGGTTTTAGCCATTTCATCCCTATTTAGGAAAAGGCTCCCAAAAACCTCAACATATTTTGCAGAAGTGAAATTCAGTTAACTGACCTGCTCTAATAGCCATGAGATTCTGAACAGTTAAAACAAACGTACCAATTTTTCCATATTCCAAAATACTAAAACAAGTGTCATTTAAAACTAGTTCAATAATCAAGTATAAAACATATCTGTTCTAAGTTGCAAAAAAAAGGATTGCAGAAGACATACCACACTTTTATCCATATTGGAGCTTGCCCTGTTATCATTGGAATTCTCTTCAGAGACAGACAAATACCTGTATTAAAAAAAGAGACAAATACCTGTATAAAAATTGTAATTTTTTTCCTATAAACTTGTCTTTAAACAAATTTTAAGAGAGCGATAACTGAGTAAACAAGTTAACAACAATTGCCAAGATTACAAGTTTTTGTAGATCCAGATCCAAAGCACTAAATTCAGAATTTTAGTATTTATTATTCATTCATTATTAGATATAGAAATACACTTAATTGGAAAAAAACAAACATGGAATTCATTGTACTTTTTGTCTTCAAGTGTTAAATAGAAATCTACAGTTTTTAATCACTCTTCCTCTAAGAAAATGGGTTTTTTTTGCCAAGAATTTTTTTTTTCTTAAGCTGTTATAAAAAAAAATTCTGCTTTCCATGGTCACATTCTCTTGATCCCCTGATAAATAATAAACATTTATTTATTTATTAAAATACATACACATACGAGAAGTACTAATGAAATCAACTTGGCACAAGTTGCATGCATGGAACTCCTAATAAAATTCCATATGTGAAGTTCTTACAGTGCTGGGGCCCCAAGACAGTATTTCTGTTTTATAAAATAGTATATTTTAGATATACCAAAAAAAATGTAAGTGTTAATTGGTCATGAGAAGAGTCACATTAACAAATGGAACAGGTTGACAGACCGTCTTAAAAGCCTGATGCGAGATTCTCACCCCATTTTGACCCCATCTGGCCAAGTAAGAGGCCAAAGCACTGCATGACTAGAATGTCCCAGATGTTACACCATGGGGAAAGAAGGGAACCCACACTTTCCAATGCGGGCACTGACAAAGGCAGCTTGATACTATTTTCTGAGGACCTCCTTCAAGTCCTGGTGTAGGAAGAATGGCTAGATAGAACTGGGAAATAGAAAGAATGTGCTGAATATGGAACTGCAGCACACAGCATCAAGCATTCCCAGCTACAGGTGGACAATGACAGGCTGTCACAATTAAGACAGCCTTCCCAAGATGTCAGTCGCATCTAGGTGTACTTTGGCTCCTTCAAGCAATCCAAAAATCAGGAGGGTACCGAGATGGCTTAAATCTCCGATTCTGCTATATATGATGTCACTCAAAAATCACGGAAAAATACCCTTGACTATCTACATATCATCTGAACTTCACAGTCAAATGAGCCTCAGATATGGGGAGAAAAGAACTCACTCACAAATACAAAAAATGTTTCTGCAAGGCAGTATCTATTTCCTTATAGTGCTGCAGGACAAGGCTGATGCTTCATTCACTTCTTTATTAATAAAGTTGCTTTTATTTAGCATTCTTAAATTTAAAAAAAAAGTTTCCTGGGCTGTCCTGTGACAGTGCCATGGTGGGGAAGGAGGGAGGGTGGGAGAAGACTGCTGCATTACAGCTTATGGAAACTGATCTTTGCTAGATGTTCATTGATATAGTTTCCAATGTTGTGCATTAAACACAGTACTTTATTCCTAGCTCCCAGACCTGTGCCTGGATATTACTAAACAAGTATATTACAAAGATTTTTTAATTCCATTTGATACTGAATATCCCTTTGAATATTTCAACCAATTGAAAACAAATTTAAAAAAAACAAACAAACAAACATGAATTTTCCTGGCTGTGCATTTCCCACTATCAATTCGGTCCCACTTTACTGTGTTAAAATGTGCTGGATCAACATCAAGCGAAACTCTGAAGTTTGGAGAATAAGTTAAGTTGACAGCACTCTTCATTTTACCTGTTATCAGCTTAAGATAAAATCCAGAAGCCTTGCATATTATAGGCAGGGCTGGTAGCACCTCTATTTGAAGCTGCCTGACATTTTAACAGGCTATCTTTAAAGGCTTATGACTCTACAAAACTTACCATCTAGACTGAAATTTTCCTTTTGTATTAAAGATCATGATTAAACCATTGGGAGCAGAAGGGAAACCTTCTACCCAAGAAAGAGCCCTCCTCACTGAGGTTGTCATGGTCCCTCCTGCTTGCTCTCCTAAGAGAATGAGTTTTGCATTCCGTTCTAAACAATGGTCCCTCAACTTCGAAAAAGGAGAGAAGACGCCTAAAGTCTGGTGGTTAATGCACTTTCTTTGGATGTGCGATAGACGGGCCTGAATCCCATCAGGATGAGAAAGGCCTTTAACCCAAGTCTCTCACTTAGTCTGGGAACTGCTCCAATCATTGTGCAGGTATGCAAAGGATAGTTATGACAACCTACTTCTCCAGTCTTGCTTCTGAATGAAAGAAGCTCCAAGTGCTGAGCTCAGTACTGTCCACCTGTTAGAAATCCTCAGAATACACTTACTAGATCAGGCTCTTCAGGGTTTTTGGGTTCACAAACAAGGTGTCCTTGCACCTAAACAGCTTTAGGGTGGGAGATGGTTGGTCTGAATGTCTCAGCACCTAATATGGTAGCATGTCTGAAAACATGTAGAAGCTGAACTTATGAATCCTAACTTGGCAATTTGAATTCCTCTTTTGAATTTGGGTGCCTAAGCTCCTTTGCAAATCTCACGCTGACTCACCCTGTTCCTCACTTGTTAAATAATACGTAGTTCTCTCTGTCACAAAGGTGTCGTGAGGAAAAATACATTAACAATTGTAAGGGCTAAGACACCCTGATGATAGGGACCATACAGAAGTCCTGGAGAAGCTGAAGGTGTGTAGTTAAAGGCAGAAAGAGGAAGGACGGTCTCATAATGCATGCCAGTTAACAGAGCATGCTTGTTAATGAAGTGCCAGTTAACATGGCTTTTACTGTAATTAGAAATCAGCTCCAGTTATATAGAAGTCTAACAGTGCTATGTACTTGTATGTGGACAGTGTAAAAAAAAAAAAAAAAAGAATCGCAGATTTACAGGGTTGGAAGGTGCCTCAGGAGTCATCTAGTCCAAACCCCTGCACAGACACGGGATTCTACCTCCCAGTTAATCATGATTCTGTTGCCCTCTATTGAATCACATCCCTAACAATACTTGGCAGTATTATGTATAGAAAAAAAAAGCGGGAATTCAAGGGTGAATCATGCATTAAGTGTGAGATGCAAGGACATAACTGTTAAAGGAAGTAAATAAAAAAGGTACAAACTGCACCCTATTTTCTTAAAATAAACATAGTGCAAGCAGAACAGAAACAGGGCAAACTTTTTTTTAGCCACATCTTCCTAACTTACCTGTATCAGATTTTCAAATCAAAAGCAACTTTCACATTTAAGACCTTCCACCACTTCCATCAAAAGTGAGCAATTATGAACCCTGTTTACTTTTAGTATAAGAAAAAGCAGGTAGGAGAAGCAGCCTTTAAGCATTTAGGAGAGTTTACTAGGACTTAGGACACTCCTTTGTCAGGAAACGCAAACCAGAGGCTTTCTAAATGTTACTATTGCAAAAAGCCAAATAAAAGGTCACCAGGTTGCTGGATACAATAGTTCCTGTCTATGAGGGTCAAAAACTGTTCTCAAGAAGCAGGTGTTTTGTGAGTGTGTCCTCAACAAGTATACACTACATAGGGATATAATGAACCCCTTTCCCTCAGCGCACAGACAATGATCACCAGATTAGGAAAGGCAGAGGGGGCCTCATGTTTGGTCTCTGTCAGAGCCACAAAGAGGTTCCTTTACAGGAGTTCCTGAAGGGAAATATTAAAAGAATTGGACATAATAAGCTTCCCATTAATACAACATAGGAGAAAGAGCTGAAAACAGGACCTCTGTACAGCCACAACTGCCTCTGGACTTGGAAAGCCAACTCTCTCTCTTTTCTCTCCACCAGTTAAGACAGTACATTGTGGCAATGGGAGGAAAAACAATCTCAAGTGCTAGGCCCACAGAAGAACCATCTCCCACTCCATTAGACTTTTGCAATAGATACAAATGCATTTTCAGGAATGCAGAAGGTGCAGCCTGCCTTCTGCAGCAGGGCTGCCTGTAAACCAGTGTTGCCCCACAGGGATTGCCTGCAAGGATCCTGATGGATAGAATTAAAGTTCAACCTGGCACCAACTGGTAGGACCTTCCTCTCTCTAAGGTGGTCGCTACAGCATGCCTGGACAGGAGTGGGGTTTGCAAAGGAGTCTCTGGCCCCCAATGGTTTTGGCCTCACCTCTACCCTGATGTAAAAAAACAAACACACTTTAATCCTTTGTTTATAATTTGGGTTATTATGTATCAGGTGCATTTTCAAAGCCTAAGTATTACACTGACACTATGCATGTACTTAGTTAAGAACTTCTCACAGAATTATTGTACTAGTCCAGTGGTACTCAACCTTTGAATTTTGTAGGCCAGACTGGTCCAGATGAGTGGCCCCTCTGCAGGCTAGATTGGGGCTTCGGGCCCAGCAACCGCCCCCACGCCCCCACCACCATGAACCAGGATTGCCCCTTGAGCCAGGGGCACTACCCCTGCCTGACCCTGAGCACTGGTCTGGAGATCTTGCAGCAGGGGAGTAGTAACCGCCTCTCCCCCTGCCCACATTTCCTGACCTGCAAGGAGCCCCACAGGCTGGATGACATGGTGTTGCAGGAGACATCTGGCTCATGGGCCAGAGGTTGAGTGTCTCTGTACGAGTCCAAAGACTCTAATGTCTAAGTAGCAGCAGCTATTGTTGCCATGGGCATGTCACAAATTATAATCATCTAGAAGGCTTTATTTTAAAAGGCTCACCATCTCATACAAAGGATATATAAATAGAAATCAGCAATACAAGACCTGATGACGGTACAAAATACTAGTTTTCTCCATACTTACTGGCGATTGTTGTAGTATGTAAATCCTACAAAAGGTAGCTGGTTGCCAACAAATGCTTTTGGTATAGGGAATGTTTCTTCCTCTCCCTTGTCTTCTTCCAAATCATCAAAGTTACTAGTGTCAATGTCACTACTTAAATCAGGCACAACTGGTGCAACAGCTACAAACAGAAAGAAAATTATCATTCCAATCAAATGATATAACTAGCTGTAAGAAAAATTAAATAGGGGCTAGTATTTGTATTCAATTCTTGTCACTTCTATTATGGAAACTTGGATTCCATAAATGTTATGTTACTTTAAAATAATCTGCGACTTGACAAACATGGAGTTGTGCGTGTCAGTAGTTAGACAAATGTGACAGTGATCATCCAAATAAATTTAGGTTCTGATCCTGCAGCTTGTAATGCATGGGAATACTTAGAGACTCAATAGTGTTCTGTGCATTTGAAGCATTTCGCTTGCGAGCTATGTAATGTTTGTAAGATGAGCACTTCAAATGAATTTATCAAATTAACTATGGACTGGATAAAAAGCCAAGAGAGAAAGGGAAGTGAGGGATGAAAAAAAACTTGCAGCAATACAAATGGACAAGTCAAGTGGAAACTCTTCACCATCATTACAGCCATCATTGTTTGTATGTTCTGGTTCATGCGACTGTTTAACAAAACTGCAGAGAGCAGTCATAAAAGAAAGTTCTCATGAAATAAGTGAGTTACTGATCTGAGCAGTATATTGCAGGCAGTGCCATAGCAAGGGGAGGCAAGCGGGACAACTGTCCTGGGTGCCGAAGTGAAGGGGAACCAATAGGCTCTGCCCAGCTGGGGCGGGGCATGGGACAAAGCTGCAAGCAACTCATGGGGGGGTGGGGGGGGATGCAGGGACACTGCGTGCACTCCTGGGCAAGCATGGGGGGCATGTGCCCCCCAGACCTGTGTGCAGGGCGAGGGTGGACTGCTGCTGCGGGCTTTGCCCTGGGCACCAAACTTTTTTTGCCACAATACTGATTGCATGCACCAAGTATGCTTGTTCTGCTCCCTCAGCCTTAGCTCAACCGATGTTATAAAAAAAAAAAGCAAATGAACACAAAAACCTGAAGGAGGTATGACCATGAGTACTGTACCAAACAGAGGCATAACAAGACACTTCTGTGCCCTGGTCTTCAGCAGCCATTCTTGTGCCCCGCTCTAAATAGGTGCCAGGAGCTAAGTGCCCTGCTTGGCCAACTACTGCTGCCCAAACCCTAACTAGCACAAGGTCCATTGCAGAACTGCCACTTGTGGGGGGTTTGGAGCAGCCCCTAGCTTATCTAAATTCTACTGCAGCAGAAACCTCTCCAGAGACCCAAGGTGCAAGTACACATATTCTGTTAATTTGGAGAGCTTTAAAAAAATGGTGATTCACTTATCACATGCATGTACAGCTACTATATTGCAAGAAAAAAAAAAAACTTTACTTTGGAGAACTGTATTAAAAACCAAATTTTTAAAACAAGGTTTCATATAATCATACTATGCACTCTGAAAGAAGAAATGCCATAACAAATGTCACAGCATTATATGCAACCTTGCTGTAGCCTCGTTTACTATAAATTATATAAAACATTGCCTCTTGCTCTGTGAGCCCACAAATAACCTAGAATTTTGCTGAAGATGTAGCTACTGTTGTGCTTCCTTATTACGTATCTTTTGGCCATGCTACATAACAGATCAATTTTGAGTATCTAGCTGTACCTAAATCTCCCCAAAATAAATGTGGTTCTCTGATGCATCATAGCATGGATCCTACTGTAGTGGATTCTTTCGAACAGTAATATCTACTTAGGCCATACCTGCATCCTATGACTCTTCACACGAAGACATGAAGGGTAAGATATCTGTGCTCTTCCCTGAATTTCCCAGCATTCCGAAGTCTGAATCTAAGAGTGTGGGGCCTAATTCCTATTCTCCTTTATCCATCTAAATGCCATATAACCACAGTTTAGCAGTTATGCACTATTTGTGATTTGGCTTTGTGTTTGCAAGCATGGTGCTCCGTGAACACAGTCAGCAGCAGCAGGGGGGGCACAACTGCCCTGAGCGGGCAGCCTACATCCTCTTCCATCCCCACGGGCTCCACTCCAGCCATGCTTCTCATGGCAGAGAAGAAGGGGTCCTCTATGCTCCACTCCAGCTGCATTAACCACCAGGTTCCATACCCCTGGCAGCTGAGGCCCCCTCTGGCAGAACTGGGGCAGGACAGGGGATTGGGAGTGAGGGGTACCAGCAGGGCCAAGGGACTGTGGAACAGGAGTGAAGGTCACCAGCATAGGCAGAGGCAGGGCAGGCCTGCTCAGCACCACAAAAGCAGCAGTGGTGAAAACCGCAGCTGGACTTGCATCCTGGTGAGCAAAGGGGGGCAAGGAGAGCTCTGATTTGCCACGATAAAAAAACCAAAATCAAACACCGAAATATATAGGTATTTAGAATTTTTTATTATAATGATCAAGGCACTGGTAGGCTTCCAAATTGTTTTAAAATTGTGAATATATCAATAAAACATTGTGTTCAACTGATACCTATATATGTATAGTGGTGTTTCATTTTAAATCACAGAAAAACATGGATTTGGGATTTTTTTTAAGTCAGAGAACCTGGCATTTTTAAACAGAGAAAATGAGGATCCCTGTCATGACTGATTTGGCTCAATGATCTCCCAGAACTCATCTCTGTTCTCCTACAGGACTTCTGATCCTCTCCCAAGTGAGGCAATTATATTGGGTGAACAGAATCTGTTTATTGTACAATATTTTCCCTCCAAAAAGATCCAGCTTTGTACTTTGATGTGCACTGTAGTAGTGTAGCGAGAAATTATTGTAATAATGAAGGACAAACAAGTGTTTTAAATTGTGGTCTCTGTACTTGTTAAACTTAAAAAATGAACTGAAAGCAGCTAAGGTGTGTCGGAAATCTCACCACTGAGAAAACAACATGAAAAATAATAAAATTCAACATTTAAGAGCCGGAGATCCTCCCGTTAACAAACGGATGATTGACCTTTTTTGATATAACAAATTAATATGAGTGCTTCTGTACAAGGAATTACTTACTGTCTCTAAGAGTTTCCCAAGCCCACTGATCATTTTTGAAGAAGAGGTGTCTTTTAATTTCTTCTACGCCATTTCGTCCCAGCCTCACTTCCCTACAAAGAAAAAGTATGATATACCACATTAAATATTTCCTCTCCTTTTGTAAGAATAGTTTAAATGTCAACTCATGTTTTTTAACATCTTAAAACTAAGGACAACACAGAAAATGAATGTCTGTAAACGGCGATGTAGAATGTATTAGACCAGAACTACCTTAATCCTAGACTTCAATCTGGTTTAAGAGTCTTCTATGCAGCCTAAAACCAGAAATGCCACATAAGCTATACTTATAAACACATACACACACACTCCCTTCTCCAGTGTGGATACTCTCACTCTACACACTTAATTAAAAGTACTGTAGAGCCCGGATACATTGCAAAGTTTGAATGCTTAGTCTCTTGTGAAGATGAGAGTTTGGGAATTAAGCGGTGTATTTAGAGACATACCAAACAATTTTATGGGATTGCTTAGGTCCCCCAGCTCTTTAGAGCAGTGCCCTTTGAAGCAGAAGCCATGGCAAATAGCTTTGTAACTTATCCTTAGTTCAATAGCCAACTGCATTTTAAGTAGACTGCAAATGACTCCAATACAAATGGTGTGGGTTCCACTGTAATTAGCATGTCTCTTTTTTCATTTGGCTTAAATCACAAACCAAAAAAATATATACTAAGTTCCAAAAGTACTCTGAAACTGCAATTAGACTGTCCACAAAGGAGGGGTGGGTCATGCCAATTTAACTGCGTAGTAAAAAAAAAAATCCTGTAATTTAGGAAATATGAGCTAATTAGATTCTCAAGGTGTAACTCGGGTGCAACCCCACTGAAGTCAACAGTTTTGGTGTAGGCAGTAAGACAATTAAGTCTGCAGTTATTTACAGTGTACATGGTATTTGTGACAGAGAGCCTGGGGTGCTCTGTCAGGTTGAGAGAGAAGCATCCCAGGGAGAGCTTTGTGGGGCAAGCAGGGTGTACCTGGGACCAGGCTGCCACAGAGATGAATTGAAGAGATTAATTAGCTAGTACCTACAAGCAAGCTAGGGGAGTCATCTGCCCAGAAGGAGGCAGGGCCCTGGGAGAGACAAGGCAGGCAGTCTGGCCGCAGAGGCTGAGCACAGAAGAGCTCTCCAGAGGTGCCTGTAACTGAGGAGTAAACTGCAAACGTGCTAGGCCCTGAGACAGTTAGGGAAGCTGAGGGCTAGCAGCTGATGAAGAAACAGGGTTGGGCGCTAGCCTTGTTACAGCCAGAAGGGCTTGTGTTTGATGTTTTGGTTTCAGTTTGGTCTGGTCTCCTTTCAAAATAACTATATTAAGTCATGGCAGATGTGTAAGGAGTGAGGGCCCACTGGAAGTGGTCAGGGCAGGAACTACATGGGCACCAGGGAGCATCACAGCTGTCCCTGAGACCCAAACCTGGCACCATATTCACCAACTAGAAAAAAAACAGCCAATATCTGAGAAGGCGGTGATCAGTAATACTACTACATTTACTTGCATACTGCACATGTTTCCTCCCCCAAAACTGGTCATCCAAAGTTAGGTCAGGAAGCTTATGTTCTGGTCAGAACAGCAGCAGTGGCATTTTATACAGGTAGCACAGAGAGTCTGACTTCACAGCTTATTAGAAGTCTACTTGATTCTTGCTAATTGCTCTTGAGTGATGTTCCATTACTCAAACTATTTTTCTTTTTGCAAATTCTTTAAAATTGCAACTTGGCTATTCCTGGTCTCCCCTTCATTTCACAGCTCTGCTGACTGTTTTTAGCTTCTTTCAAAATCCTAGATCTGCCCATGAAGTCCTATTCACAGCAGTAAACTTTAGCTTTTGGCAGAGCAGCCAAGCATTGCTGACAATTCAGCTGTGAAAAGGTTAAAGCTGTCACTTCTCCAGGGTCAGGCACAGCACCTAGACCCTGGGGATGTTGGGCAGTGAGTATTAACCCCCAGGGTGGGGGGACAAGCTCCAGAGCAAAAAGGATTGGGCACTGCCCAAGTCCCAAGGGGCCCATTCCTTTTTTTTCCAGAGCCTGTACGTCCCACACTGGCACCAACAGGGCACCACCCAAGCTCTGGCCAGCCAGCAGCAGCATAGGGGGACCAGCTCCAAAGGAAAAAAGAAAAAAAAAAAAAAAAAAAAAAAAGGATCAGGCCCCTTGGAGGTCAGGCAGCAGCAGCCCAGCTGCTGGCAATGCAGGGGGGAGGGGCAAGCTGACAGCCAGCTGGGCACCATCTGAACCCCCAGTGGCTTGATTCTTTTTTTCTCCAGAGCTCCCCTGTGCCACTACTGACCAGGCACCACCTGAGCTCCAAAAGGGATCAGGGTTAGAGTTATAAACTGGGTCAGGGAACTATGGTTCTTAATGAACAGTCTTTCTGTGATGGCCCACTGGCATTAGGCAAAGTGGCTGGGTCTGGATCTGGTTTGGATCTGCTCCTAGTCCTGCCCCTACTCACCAAGCCTCTAGTAGCAAGTCACAGCGGTGCATGTGAAAGACAGTCCATCAGAGGTGGTTTTCCTCTTAAGGCATGACTGCTCCACTAAGCTGAACAACACTAAGTTGATTAACATTTGTGAACCTTACAGTATAAGGCAGGGGTCAGCAACTTTTTTGGGCAGAGTGCCAAAACCACCCACAACCTCAACTTGTAAGATGTTCGCATGCCGGGGGCAGATGGCGGGAAAGCCACAACGGGTCCGATACTTGTTGTGGTAGTGCAGCCCTGGTCCCTTCCCTGTCAACCTCCCCAAGGCACATGCGCCAACCAAAATGCCTTTGAGTGCCACACTAGCACCCATACCAGGCGTTGCCTACCTAAGGTTGCCTACCTAAGGTGTAACAAGGCCAAAACTTAGCTGGTGATAAATGGTAAGATTAGATGACACTAAATATGTGCTTAGGTTGTTGGTATTCTTTTAAATCCTTCTCTCTCTCAAACTGTCTTCCAATTTTTAAATACAAACACCATGTTTTAAGAAGGCTTTGGCCAATATTATAAATCAATATCATATTAACCAAAAAAAGACAGATCAAAATCCAGTCAAGATTCAATCCAGTCTTTAAAGCAAAACATAGATGGAATTTACAAAGGGTGTTAGTTATAGCCATATTGGTCTAAAAACATAGGCAGACAAGGTTCTTTGGATAAATGTGTTGTTTGTGCCTGAAAGCTTGCAAAAAAACAATTGTTCCAACTATTTAGTTGGTCTAATAAAAGATATCACATTTACCCAAGGAACCTTGTCCACCTAGAGTAGGCAGGTACCCTTCTAACAGTGGGAGTGGTAAGATTCCTCCCCAGAAAATGGCAAGAGAAAAAAGGAAGAATAAATATTAGTATGTCTGACAAAGTATATTTAGAGACCAGAAAGGGAATAAAAAAGTGCTGCTGACCCCTTAATTGTGACAGAATTATGCTCTAACTTTAAGGCAACAGAATTATAGTACAGTATGGTCAGGTACACAAGCAGTAATCTAATACCAGTAAATGTTTCAGAACAGGAATGGCCAACTTGAGCAGGAGTGCCCCAACTGGCACAGGGAGCCTCTGTGTGCGTCTATCACACTGCATATTGTGGATGGGCAGGCAGCAAAGCAGCAGATCAGGCAGGGAGCACAGGGAAGGAAAAAAAGGCAGAACAGGGAGCAGTAGATGACATGGAAAAACGAGATCAGACAGTGACACTTGAGGAAGGTGTAGGACTAATTTGTGGCATGCCTGCCACAAAGGTTGGCCTCCACTGTTTTAGAATACCACCAGAAACTCACATATACACAAAATGCATTTTACTTGTTAACGTGAGAAAAAAATGCCCCAAAGCTTATTTTAATTCTGTATTCTAAATAAAACTTTAAGCCATTTACCTGTCAGTTAAGAAGGCACAAATCAGGTTTTTTGCCTCTTTAGAAATCTCATTATCATCAGGGAAAGTCAGAGAGTTCTTATGGTTCATAATTTTACTATATGTTCCAACTAAAGAATCTGCATAAAAAGGTGTATCACCTGAAAAAGCAGCAATGCAAAAATTAAATAAAATATCTGGATGTTAGAAATAGCGTACATTTTATTAGAACATTTTAGAGAGTATTGTACATTTTACTTACATATATTCTTGCAAACTATAAGTTAGTGTACTATAAGTATATTATTGTATGCTAAACACACACAAAAATATATCTGCCAACAACTCCCAAATCCAAATGCTAGTGCATTAAAAGTATGGTATTCTTGCTGTTGGATCCTGACTGCAGAAATTCCTTCACTCATCTCATTAGTGACTGAGCTGACCATGACATCTTTCAGGGTCAATTTACTTGTTTATTTGCTTCAGAAGTTAGCGCAAGAAAACTTCTATAGAACTACATAAGTTCTGATAATAAAGAAGTTTGTAAAAGGGCAAGTGGCTAGTACTATAACCAACAAAAAGAAAAAATATTTCTGTGGCTATAGTTAGGGATTGTCTGCAAAAAATCAACAAAAAACTTAATAAAAATAAAGTGCTGATCCTCGCTGCAAAGAGGGGAGGGTGCTGGCTGGCGGGGTGGCATGAAGGGCAGAGTAGATGACTTCTGCCCTCTCCTACCCTGCCCCCAGGCCTCTCCACCAAATCAGCACCAAGGCTGGGGGTCCATGAAGGGCAACCAGCAGTCAAGATGGTGGCTGCCCCTTCTCCCCCCCAGGGCCTGTCTACCAATCAGCACTAATGGGCAGGGCTGCCACAAAATAACCATGGAATAAGAGCTTTATGCTGTGATCAACCTGCAAAAATTGGTAAGTCCCCCGGTGATTTAGGTATACCCCTAGTTATAGTTACATAAAATAGTTCATATGTTATTGAGTTAGATGCATCTTAAACCACAATACAAATTAGCTCTTACTATAAGCATCCCATTTAGCAAGTCCAATATTTTGTGATGATCCATTATACAAAATTAAAACAAAACTGTTTGGGTGTTTAAGTACAGGTGCTTAAAATATTCCTGTATTAGCCAGTACTGGGCTGGCAATATTTTAATGAGGGTCTCAACTTTTTTTTTTTTTTTTTTTAAACTCAATTTTTTCTTCTGATAACAGCATTCAGTACAATATCTAAATAGGTACATGAACTTCAAGAGAGAAATCAATTTAATTAGTTATTTATCCATTAAAATAATCCTTGGAGCCTTAACCAAGGAAAAAAAATCAAATAAGTGCAGTTTGCTGGTAATTTTTATATTGTACACCTGAATAATACACCAAATATACTAATATAGCAAGTAATTCAATGGGTCAAATTTGTGCTAGTTAGCAAAGCAAGCTAAGGTCTTATAAGACTGTCAGAGGTAATGTCCCATGGAAAACATTAAAACATACCACACTGACTCCATAGACACTTTGCTGCATTTCAGAGCAACCCCCCCCCCCCCCCCCCCCCCCCCCCCCACACCCC
>NW_005842276.1:1152138-1181781 GCF_000455745.1 Alligator sinensis
CAAGTCATCCACAGCATGATTGACTTAATATGAAATGGGGGTGGGGAAAATCACCAGAGGTTATGAGCTCCCAATTCTAAACTATTCTATTAGGAATTCTTCCTAACGCTCCCTTTAACTTGACTGGCAACCATTAACATGGGGACAGGCAAAATACAGCCTGTTGGCACCTGCTAATTAATAGTACCCTGCCCAGCCCTTCCACCCATGGGGGTGGGAGCGAGGGGAACACATACATACACCGCCCTCCCTCCCCCCAACACAGCCAATAAAGACGCGTCACTCCCATCCTTGGGGGAAGGGCCCAGGCCAGCCAGCAGCAGGTCATAGGTAGGGCTGCAGCAGCCACTGCTGCAGCTGCCGGGGGACCTGCTTGGCTTCCCCAGCCTTCTGCTCACTCTGGGGACTAGGTAGGGAAGCAGCAGGAGCAGGGAGCTTGGGGCTGTGGCTGGTGGCAGTATGGAGCCCACGCCCAAGGGGGCGGCAGGAGCACAGAGCTCAGATGGGCAGGGTGTGGGTATGAGTGATAATGGTGGGGTGTGGGGACCCCCACACCCTCCCCCACAATGGCAGCAACAGGAGCACAAGCAGGCAGGGGCCCTCATGCCCAGAGGTGCTGCTGCCCAGCAGCACATGGATCCAGCCAACACTGCACATCACAGCAAGGAGCACATCCCAGGTTTGCTGGCTCTATTGCATGGGCTCTGCGCAGTGCACATGCAGCCCGTGGCACTGAGAAAGCCCCATGTGTTGGAGCCAGATTCCTTCCCAGCCCCCACTTCTGGCAGAGTCCCGGGACCTAAGCGGCAGAGAGCAGCAAAGGCAGTAGGTTCCAGTGCCTTGGGCTTGCCCAGTGCCACGTGAGTGTGGAAGCTGCATGTATACCACGCGGAGCCCCCACAATAGAGGCGGCTCCATCAGACTGTTCCTCACCCCCACATGCAGCACTGGCCAAAGCCATGCCCCACCAGGCAGCAGCACCTGCACAAAACATGAGCACTCCCTGCCTACTAGTGCTTCTGCTGCTGCTGGCAGGGGCTGTTCACCATGAGAAGGGAGGATGTGGAGGGTCCACACAACCTGTCACAATCCCTCACCTCACAAAAGCCACACTCCCACACCTTGTCCCCATAACCCCCCTACATATACACAAATCCTCAACATACCCTACTGCCCCCGCAACATCCCCACCATACACACCCCCCTACTCCACCACATACACACCCTCAACTACCATACACAATATACAAAACTCAGACTTTATTTTTGAGTTGTTATGCAATCATCTCTATACACACTATGCAAATACAAACCATGACAAAAATATTTTTAGTAATAACATTAAAATATGTTATAGTAGGTGTTTGATTTTAATGTATGATTTGGTGGTGGGGTTTTTTCTGGTTCCAAGATGGCAACCAGCTTTTCCCAAAAGGAGCATTTCAGGGGAGCAAGGGGAAGGACTTGCAGTAGCAAAGGTCAGGGGTATGAGATAATTTCCAGTCCCAAGATGGTGACTGGGGGGGCAGGACAATTGTCAAGAGGTGGACAACCCATACGGCCCTTGACAGCTCACCAAACTCATTCAGTGGCCCTCCAGCCAAAATAATCGCCTGCCCCTGCATTACCACAGAGCCCATTAAAAAATGCCACTGATGCATGTCCAGTGCCACCATACAGTACTAACATTTTGGAAGAACAGAGTAAGTCACTAAAGACATCAACAGGCAATAAAGGCAGCTATTTAAATCATGCAAATCACCCTAGCTATTTGCCACACCTTATTAACTTCAATACTAAAGGCAAAGATTTTTTGTCATCTTTTATTGGGCCAACTGTGCTGTTGGGAGAGCTATTGGGCAAGCTTTTCAACAAAAAGTGCTCTTTCTCCGAGTACTCAGGGATTATCATGGCCGCAACACACTAAGTCTGCTTCAATACTAAAGGCATCATTTAGACTAAATCAAGGTGTGCTGGTCAATTCTGCCTAGAACAAGAGTGGCTCAACAGTTCACAACTGATTGAGGCCTGCTGCATTGTTATTCACAATTCCAGCACTTAAGCCACTCCCTGCCCATGTCTGTGCTGTACAGCAGTGCGTCATGGCTGTAAAGGTAAAAAAAGGCTAGGAAAATAAGGCTTTTAGCTTCAGGGCTTGGAGGATTACCTAACCTCCACACGTCAGGCAATTTCCTGACTGCCAAATAGGCTTGCGCTATGCAGCTTAAACTGTACTCCCAGTTACCAAAGGCAGTAGAGTTTTAAAATTATTAGAGTTTTAAAATAAAATACTTCAGCAGTATAACATTTTGATTTGGATATAAAGCCAAATAGGTGGTACAGAAAACTGTACTTCTATAAAGTTCTCATCATCTTGTTACTCACCTACAAGCATTTCATACAAAAAAACTCCAACTGACCACCAGTCGCATTCTCGTCCATAGTAACCATCACCACCCTGGGATTTCAATACTTCAGGGGAAATGTAATCCGGTGTTCCAACAGCTGTATCACATCGTACCATACCTTCCTATAGTTAGAAACAAAAACAGCTGGGCCTAAATATCAAGTACAAGAATTGGACAATATTTTAAGCCACTGTTTCTCAACCTGTGGGTCATGAACCAAAGTGGGTTGCAAGAATATATGAAGGGGTCACAAACAAAACTTTAAAAATGGATTATCCTTTAAAGGAGAAAGAAGTGGGAAAACTGCGGCGTTTCCCTTGCAGAATGGCAGTTTCAGCCTGCAAGGGGCTGCAGATCGGCACTGGCCATCGATGTTTGCAAATGGGTCCTGGTCCAAAAGTTGAGAACCACTGTTTTAAGCAGCCATTCATCCTCTACATCTTTCCTTAACAATGGCTGCTCTGAAAATACTAGACGGAAATGAGCGTTTCATCACTAAAATATATCTTTGAATGCACAAATACTATATCTTCTTCTGATCCATTTATGTTTTTATGCTAGGAAAAGAAAAAACTCCGGGCTTACAATCCACAATAAAGCACAAAAAGCCATAAATGATACTATAACTAAAATACTTGGTAGAAAAACTCCAAAATGAATAAAGGGAAAAAGGAATGTTTTATGGCTAATTGCGTCATGAAGTAGGAAAAGCCGTAGGAAATTAGGAGCAGTTTAGCACAGTTGAACGCCAGAGCTTTTGGAGAGGGGGCAATCTGCCTGTGCCACGCCACAGTGAAGTACCCAGGGCTTCCCAGCGTATGCCACACCACAGCTGGGCAAAGAAAAACAGCACCAGCAGTCAGGTCCTAGAGCCTGCCTACGGCCAACCAAAGGCAAGCCATTCTGCACTCTCTCTGCCCCTCCCCACCTTGCCCCATGGGAAAAAGTTACTGACCCGTTATAGAATATAAGATTCAAATCAGTAACCACTTGCCCATCCCAGTTAGTCATATAACTAAGGGATAATTCTATACTCCACAGGACAGGGCACAGTATTCTTAAAAAGGACGTTTTATAAAAGGAAAAAATTATTGCTCATCTCAAAAATGATATTTTATCAAGTTCCACTATATTCAAGGATTGCTTGTGCAATCTTTTCCCATTAAAATTACGTGTATTCTGGACACTGCATCACATTTATAGGACTTGCCTATGCCAAAGATAAATTAGTTGAATTTAATTGTTTTTTTCTTTTCTTGGTACTTGCAGTTCAGAAATAAAATTCAACGTTAACATCCATGTCCATCAATTTTAGGTTTATCTAATAAGCCACCTGACAAAAGCAAATTAAGTTTAATACACAGAACCAAATTCACGACTGAAAAACTCCACTAAAACAAACTATTTATCTAAGACAATCCATGCTAATGTTTTTGAGCTTGTGCACATGGTGTTTTATTTGGCTTTCTAAGGAGATGTTGTTGAATATCTCATTTATTTATTTATTAAGGCTGTTTCACAAAGTTTTTCATCAAATGTCTAAGAATGCATTTAGAAGGTATGCCCTACATTTTACATCCATAGGATTAACGATACACAATTTTTAATATATGTGGTATTGTCTGATAAACCAATCAATTTGTACATGGAACAGCAAATGTTTACCTAATTTGAAACACTACTTTGGGAATCATTTTATATTTTTGTGGCCTCAAGTATATTTCAACAAAACACTGATTTTCAACCAGGATGCCAGTGTCCTGGGGTGTCCTGAAATCCTTTCAAGGGTGCTATGGGGTGCCACACAATGTTAGCACTGTTAGGTGTGCAAACATTATTTACAAGATAAACCAAAGATTTCAAACAGAGATCCATAACTGTGGTCTTTTAGTTCTTTGCAGTAGAAGAACTGGTCTGATTTTTTTTGGACTACAGAAAAAAAGTGAAAACTAAGAGCTAGCATTTTCCTACAGGTGCCTAGAGTCTATCCAGGGGTGCTCTTGAGTCCAGAAATGTTGAGAACCACTATAATAGAATAAAAGAGATTCTTTAACCCAACTGCTAACTATAAATATTTTTTGCTGAGCAAAGGTATGGCAAATAAGTAGCACCCTGGGCCCTGACTGTTTGTCACAGAAAAAAGATATAGAAAATATTTTAAAGAGTTTGTTTATTTTTACTTCACCAACACCATAACCAAACACTAGAATAGCATGTAATCATTGAGAAAATAGCACAATCCCAGAATTATATCTCTTGGAAACAATATTATTTCTGTCCTTCAGAGCACTGAGTAGCATATTAGCAGATGTAAAGAACTCCATCAAAGTATAATTAGCCACTTTTTATACTGCTCTTTGCACAGTTTATAGGACAAACACAAATCACTTTTTTCTTTACACAGGAGACTACAGCGGAATCAATTTTTTTCTTCCCAGTTTCTAACTAGGCTGCTAGACGTAGCTTTTAAAAAAGAAAGAAAAGAAAAGCAAGCAACAGGAATGTTATACTTTGGCTTTGATCCATGAACTATTCTAGTCCATGGAAAGATTCCCATGGACTTTGCACTGGAGTGCAAAATGCATCCTTAGACACGTAATGTTCTGCAGAAATCCACTTCTGCCAAAAGTATTTTCTCACATATTTAAAATATGCTTTCTCCTGTCTTGGTATCTTGCACTAGGTGTACAATTAACTCTCGTTATGTTCTGTCATGCCCATCCATACAGTTGTTTCCTTAAGGTAAACAGGAATAAACCACTGAGAAACGTGACAAAGAAAAAAAGAATCATTAAGATATGGGTGCAAGGGGCTTTCTTTCTCTTCATTTTTAGAAAGGGATAAAACTAGTTGTTAATAATACTGCTTTCTTAGGGGAAGGTTCAGAAAGAGATCAGAGTATTTCCATTCTGTCCTACTGAGAAACTTAATCCCTAGAGGCAGATAAGAGTTTACTCTGTAGTCTAAGCCACGGGTGGACAAAATGACAGATCCAGCTGGTGGTTAGACTCCATTTCCCAGCAGCTCCTGCCCACAGAACCTGTGCCCGTTGAAGGGGAGTGTGGGCAGTAGATCATGGCTCTGCCCCCACCCCAAGATCCTGGGGTCTCCTCAGCCCTGCCTGCTGGTCTCACCCCCAGCCACAGCCACAGCCCCATCCCAGCCACACACCCTACCCACATGGGTCCTGCCCCCAGTGGTGGGTGTGAGACAGATGGGCTGAAGTGCCCAGGAAGCAGGGCTGGGTCCAGCAGCAGCAGCTAGAAGGAGCTGCTGCCACAGGGGCTGCTGGAAAATGGTGTCCATTGTGGGCCCAATCTGGCACGGGCTAGACTCTGCCCACCCCTGGTCTAAGCTAAAGAGCTTAGAAAATAAAGAATTTAGAAGAGAAGAATTTCAATTTCACACTTGAAAAACAAACGAACAAAAAACAGTATATTTAAGATACCTTGGTCTTTTTTTCCCCACCAAAGTTCTTGTGCACATACATATTTTCTTCTTCAGGTAGGTAGGTAGGTACGTATATATGCACACACAAGAACGTCTCAAGCTAAAGCTACAGTCTGAACTAGTTACAATAACAGAGAAAAAAAATACACACACACAGAACGGTAGAGGGAGAGGTAGAGGGGAGCATGTGTGTGTGCGCGCACGCATGAGTGCACACACGCATACATCTACACACACATCTATTTTTTTTTGCCTCACTGTTATTGTGACTAGTTCAGACTGCAGCTTCAGTCTGAAAGAGCTTTCAGCATGAATAGCAATTTCTCCTTAACCAGTAGGAAATCCAAGATATGAATATCACTAGTGCCTGTGCTACTGAAATCCTGATGTCCAGCTCAACAACTAATTTTTCCACTTTCCACACTGGTGAAATTTGTACATATCTGACCGACGACCTTGTAATTAAGGCAAGTACCAGGAATCCAGAGACCTGGGATTTGTTTCTCATGACACCACAAATTTTTTGTGTAGCATTTCCTCTGTGTCTTCATAACCCAACTATAAAACTGCTATATTTGTTCCTGCTTATTTCATAGGAATATTGTGAGGTTAAATTTAACAGCTACAAGGTGCTGAAATAAAACCAGGATAAGCATCTTGGAAAAAAATTCTACCCACATAGAGAAATAAATAATGGAAGGCAAAGAACAATTTTCAGCATATGCTTTCTTCAAGTGACAAAGCTAAATTCAAAATTAAAGTATAATTTACCTTGTTCATCTTCATACAAGTACCAAAATCTGCTAGTTTTAAATGACCAGCCTTATCTAGCAGCATGTTATCAGGCTTCACATCTCTGAAAGGAAGAAAAAAAATTGCATAATATTTGATAAAGTAATTGAATTTGCTATAAGCAGCAAAGCCACCTATGCTTCCAATGTGACATGGCAAGAAAAGACGGCATTAGCAAAATAAAGCCCTGTTCCATTTTTTTCAAACTCTCATACACTATACACATTTTCTTGGACTATTCCAATTTTTTTCTTAAAGACAGAAGAGGAAGCATATAGCAATAGTCTTTTTTGCTAAAGTACTGTACTGAAAAAGAAAAAAACAAAAACAAAAAACCAGTAAGTCTGGATTACTCTGGGTAAAATTGTTTGAACCCAAACTCCACAGACTAAATAATCCTTGCATTACAATCCATTTAATTCAGTCTTGGAGAGTTTTCTCTTAGGAAATGCCGTTCAGGCTCAGAACCCAATAGTGTGACACGGGCAGGGTGAGTCTAGTACCAGCCCCAGACAATTACTCTGAGGAGGTGCCAGAATCACTATTCCCCCACCCCCTCCCCAGGCAAGGGGAATCTGCCATGCCAGAGGAAGAACTGCACCAAACATATTGGGGTAAGGGGGTTGAGCAACCAGCATGGTGACTCCCTGCCACCCCCCAAAGTGGGGAGGGGGCAAAGGAATGAATGGGACACCAAGGTTAACTCCTAGGAAGCCAGGCTTTAGGGCTACTGCCAACGCCACTGCCTGGGAAAAATTAAGTCAAGCCCTCCTTCCCTTTCCCTCACCCATGTTCTCCAAATGCTACCCTGCCACCACCCTCCCTCTTCCCACCAATTCCCAAACCCACTGTGGTCAGCATAACCCCATGCTCCCCCTCCTGCTCACTCAACGAACTCACTATGCCCTTGCCAAAACCAATGAGCCCCTCAATCATGAAAGACCATAAAAGCTCTTTTCCTGTTGTACCACAAAATAAATGCTATACCCATTTCAAACTGCCTTGATCAAAAGGAATCTCTCATAGCCCATCTCACCCATTGCCCATGATATAAAAGATGTCTTTACAGCCAATTAAACTCCAGAAAATAGGATACTGTGCACTTACGGAACAAAATAAGAAGTTTTATATGAAGACATGACACCCACTCTAAAGAAAAGGCTGGATGTCATATCCACAAGAGGATAATTTAAATCTTAACCTCTCTGCGTTTCTGCTCCTTATCTGTTACCTCATCTCATGTGGGTATTGAGAAAATGCACAGTCATCCATGAAACAGAAACTACTACACCAAGGTAAAATGTCACAGAAAAAACTCATAAGGAAATTAATAATGTTGTATTCCGAGCAGATCTGCATTAAAAATAGAGTTTGAATAATGTTTAATAAGCATATGACCACTAACAAAGGGGATAAAAAAAAACATTGAAGAGCATTTCTGTTGCTCAGGGCACAAGCATGGCCCCAGCACACAATGCAGCCACAAACAGTGGAGAATCAAGTTCAGTGAGCGCACACACAAATACTGAACCACCTATCAACACACCCTTAAAGAAACCGGTAACTCATTACATTCATTGCGCCTTCACAAGTAAGGCTTGCCACTTTTCTCCGGCAGAGCCTGCCTTCCCAAGCTGCTGCAAGGCTTCCTGCAGAGCCCCTGAGCTGCACGGAGCCCAGCACTTTGCTCCATGGCTGTAGGGGCAGCAAACAAACTCCTCAGAGGAGTTTTAGTTCCTTGCACCCCAGAACATTTAAGGTGCATTACGCTGCCTGGAATTAATGTGCAATACATCACCAATGCCTGCAAACACCAACACCATTAAAAGCAGTGCAAAAGCATTTAGCCCACTTTAAAGTGTTGTGCACACATGCCCATCATTTTGTCTATACACGGCCTAAGTGAGAATACCAGCAGCAGTTTTAAAGAAGACCAAGAGTACTGGCAGTGGATCTAATCACCGTGAGGTAAAAGTGGACATGAAAAACTGTAGTATTTTACCCTACTGTCACCGACAGCAGTTACTATGGGTTTAGCTCAGCTGTCTTCAACCAAAATGCCATAAGACGCTTTTAAAAGGTGCCACACTTAGATATACAAACACCTATATATTATTCAGAGGTTAAACTCAGATTTCAAATAGAAATTCATAGTGTCTAAAGTGTTCTGACCTATCATGGCCTTTTCAAGTTCTTTGCAACAAAAGAACTGCTCTATTATTTTCTATAGTCCAGAAATGAAAGAAAGCTAAGAACAGCATTTTGTGAGAGGTGATTTGAGCCTAACAGGGCTGAGAACCACTGGTTTAGCTTCTATTTACCATCAGGTAATAATATGAAAATTAGTAGAGCAGCTGATTTATCTTGTATCAACTAGTTTGTCTAGCCATACCCTAACTAGTTCTTAGACATGCTCTTAAAAAGTCTGACAATGTAAAGATCAGACACCTTTATTTTAATTATATTATTTATATACATACCTGTGAATAAAGCCCATAGAATGAATGGCGTCCAACGCAAGAACAACTTCTGCCGTATAAAATCTTGCCCACTTCTCAGGAACATCATAGTTGCTCATTAAATTCACAAGGTCCCCACCAGGCATGTATTCCATCACCATGTACAGGTAATGGTCATCTTGGAATGCATAAAATAACTATAAAATAAAAAAGTCAATGAATGATCTATTTCTCTTTAAAACCTAACTTCAACCCCCCCCCCCCCCCCCACTCAAGTGCATTAATCCAATGAATCTTGGCACAAATTACGTGACACATTGAAAAGTAATTGACAGATATTCTACCCATTCCCCTGTTAAAGGGACTTAAAATGGGATAGATTGAAATAGAGAAGCTAGCTCAACAAGTCTTAAACTCATCCTCAAAAGACTGTTTACCTGCAAAAGTAATCACAAGGTAACTGAGATGGGCAACGTTATTAGTTAACAAATTTGTAAGTGAAGAAATACCATACCTCAAAATATCTGCCAACTTTCTCTTTGAATGCATATTTTTCTATAATTTATCTTTAGGACTGGTAGCATAAGCATAATATTATAGAAATGATGGTCCAGAAATTATGCAAGAGGCAAGGGATTTCTTAGGATTACCTCTTTTATTGGACCAGGTGTAGTTGAGATAGAGTTAGACAAACTTTCAAATCAGATTACCTGTGCTGAAGAATGTCTAAGAAATCTTTGCCTATTGCATCATTAGGATTATCATATTTATTGTATAGAAACATTGAAACTTTTTTTTAAACAAATATACCAAAAAATCCAAGAGGTGGCTCTGCATTTTAATCCCATGCAAACTGGACAGATGCAATGCAAAAAATACCTATACATTTTTTCTTAATATTCTGTACTGTCCTTGTGACACTTCTGCAATTTCAGTATTCCTGTGGCAAACTTCACTAACTAAAAAGTGCATTTTAATTGTTAAAAAAATAATAATAATATTTTCTCTATCCCTGTTGTCAGGGGAATACTCAAGGCAAGTGGTACCAATGGATTAATGGCTCTTCACTTCAGACCTCGCTTGAAAAACCATACAAGTACATTTCTAGATAATCATTATTTGGGAAGCTACAGTAGTATCTTTCGAATATCATGCAGGGGAGGTTTAAATATTCCAGATCCAGATTATGATTAATTATCCAGAATGTTTCATCATTCAGGCCCCAACTACATAAAAACTAATGCACACTAAACAAGTTTGTGTACATGTTTTTGCAGGACTCACTTCTTATATTTCCAAAGGCAGTAATGCTTGAGAAGCTCACACTTGAGCTTGTTACAGTTAAGCATTTATCTTTATCACCACCAATTTGAGGTACAACACTGAAGACAGACCAGGGAAGGCACTGTTGGGCAAAGGTTGCAGCTGAACACATTTACTACAGAAAACAGAAGTAGAAATTCATTCAACTAGTTGGGGAGTGGGGGAAGGGGAGATGAGAGGTTTGTTTTTTATTTTTTAAATGCCAATGTGAATAATTGTCACACATACTAGGCAGTCCCAAAGAATTCTTGCCAAGCCAGGTAGAGCTCTGTTACAAAAAATTCTTCTGTAATACCCCTTTTAGCTGAAAGGCCACCTTTGGAAAAAAAATTACAAAAAAAAGCACCTAATAAAAGTATATCTAGCTCCCTGGTTACATTATGATGTATGCAATGATAAAGCAAGCCATCCTGAAATTTGACATTTTAGCAGCAGTATAACCATACCTGAACAACCCAGGGGCTATTAGTAAAAGCCATAATATCCCTTTCCTCCCAGAAGAATGCAGAATCTGATCTTTTTATCATCTCAAACTTGCTCAGGAGCTTCATAGCATACACCTTCCTTGAAGATTTATGCCTTACCTTTAAAAATAAAGGTTAAATTTAAGATATAGACTAAACATTAAGTTTCATGCTCTCCATCAGTAAAAATCTATAGAAGTTGCTAAATTTTTCTACTTTGATCATTTTCAATTTATTCAATTTTTTCATAAGTTTGTGTTCTTCTTTGGAAAAAATAAGTTACCCTTCTGACCTGAATTATGCAAAAGTTGCACTTTTTAAACTACAATGCAAACATCAGTCCTAAGATTGGATCAACATTTGGTAAGAATATGAAAAGCAAAGTCCACGTACACAATGGTTACAGTATTATTTGAACCTAGTGGTGGCCCCTACCATTCTCTGTGGGTCTAGTACCCCCTCCTCCTCCTCCCCCCATGCACTAGCACTGCCCCCATTTGCTGAGATTGGGTCCCAGCACTACCTCCCCCACACACCAGGATTGGGTATTAGTTCTGAGGCACAGGGTCCAGGACTCCTCACAGGTCTGGAAATTTGATAGCAGGGGAGCAGTGCCACCAATCCCCCAATGCCAACATTTCCAGACCTAGGAGAGCCCCGTGGGCCAGATGACGTGTGCCATGGGCCAGATCTGGCCTGCAGGCCATAGATTGAGCACACTTGATTTGAATCAATTATTTTCTGTAAAATAATTGAAAAATAAAACTTTAAATATTTTGAAGAGCTCAGAAGTATACACATATACTCTTGTATTTTAGATTATTTCCATTAATTACTCAAAGCAATGAGCCAGCCAAGCTGCTAACTCATCCTCCTGTCCACTTCATCCCACAAGTTACTGAAGCAAATTCCGTCTTCAAACCATGTGGGCAGCTCCTTAACTGGTCTAAACTCATGACAAGCCTAAAGATTTGCCTTTCAAAGTCCCAGAGTTACACAGGCAAGGACTAACATCACTTAACAAAGAAAATGAACATTCAGCCCTATTTTGAATGTTGACAGGGTTTGGATTTGTGCACAAGTATACTAAAATACAGGATCCTGGAAAACATACTCTCTCATAAAAAAGCATTACTTTCTTACAATCCATTGAGCACGAAGTTACTTTTGCCTCTCAAATTGTGTATTGAAAAGTAAATATAAGTAGCACTGAACAGCTTTAAATAAAACCCAATCCTATATGTACACTGATATATAACCTACCAGTTGAACTTCCCCAAATGCACCTCTACCAATCACCTTCACCACTTCATAATCTTCAGCTTTCATACGCAAATCTCTCATTTTATTTACTGTGTCTTTATCTGTATAAAAAAAAATAATTTATAAAAAACTGCATAGAATAACACGTTGAACAATTCACTGGTACCTTCGTTATTTTTATATACAGGATACTGCAGAGCTACATGCTTAGAAACTTTAGAAAGGAACTTTGTTTTTTTCTGGAAAATATCTTTTTCAAATACAGTATATTGGATAATATGGATCAGTTGCATTTAAATTGATTTGGGTAACTAGTCTTGCAACGTCTGCTTATTTAAAACTGGGAAGGAGCAAGCCTTCTGTCACAACCAGTTTTCTTAATAAGATCTCCATGTTGAAACTGTGATTTCGCTCTCATCATTATGGTTACTACGAAACGTCAAACAAACCACAACAACTTCACAGCAGGATCGAACAAGGGAAAATTCTCATTTAGAACTTAACTATCTGAAAATTTGCAGAAACTCTGCATCAAGAGTAACCTGTTTGTACAGAGAACATAAAAGGTTATCTTTAAAAGACCATGCAATAGATTTGAGAAATTAATGCAATATACAAGTAAGATATATTTAAGCAATTAAAAAACGCTAAACTAAACAAAGTATTTAATATACTTGAAAAAAAGTAATTTTAATTTAAAACATGCGGTGGGAATCACTGTAATTATTTATATAAATCTGTCGTTCTATAAACTACAATAATTTATAAAACTCCCAGTGGTCAGATATTCCAATTCCAAATTTGGTCATAGATTAAAGATGGCTATTTTAATCCATATCGGACAATACTAGCATGAGATTACATGGAAAAACTTCACATTTTAGTATTTCTACATGAAAAAAGCAACTCGAAGCCCCATTTTAATAAACCATTAACATTAATCCCATTTTGTTTCAAAATAGTATTGTAAATGTTCCATTCTGGTTTAAGAAGTACTGTGGAAGAAGAACGTGTGATTACTGTAATCTAGATTTTTAAAGGACTGGATAGACTGATGGCAAATGATTATTACATGCCTACTTAGACTATATGCCATCTGGGAAAAGCAACATACAGAAATTATGTTTCACATCAACATGAACCAGGTAAAGCAAAGGAAGAATGTAAGCAAATTTCAGTAAGAAGTTGATTAGAACTCCTATAATAACACACATTGGTTCAAGCAGTTATATTTATATATTCTTTTGCCTTGATTTTCTAATGTAAACATGATTTACAAGAAGAAACAATGCATTAAATTGAGTCTAATGAACTACAATCTAAGAACTACAGAATTGCAAGTATGATTTATGTCTGTTAATAGCGAGAACTATTAAAAGCTGTTTAATATATGGATGTGATTCCTTTGCTTACTCTTCTTTGGTCTAGAGTCATAGATGTTAGGGTCGGAAGGGACCTCAATAGATCATCGAGTCCGACCCCCTGCATAAGCAGGAAAGAGGGCTGGGTCTAGATGACCCCAGCTAGATGCATATCCAGCCTCCTCTTAAAGACCCCCAGGCTAGGGGAGAGCACCACCTCCCTTGGGAACCCATTCCAGACCTTGGCCACTCTAGCAGTAAAGAAGTTCTTCCTAATGTCCAGTCTAACTAACTGTGAAGAAGTTCTTCCTAATGTCCAGTCTAAGTCTAAGACAGTGATTCTCAACCAAGGTGCCATAGCACTATGGGGAGCCTCGAGATCTTTTTATGGATACACGTGCTAGGTGTGCAACCACGATTTGCAAGAGAAACCCAGAGGAAATCCAGAGTTCTTGGCAATGGAAGAATTGTTCTATAATTTTCCCTGCAATCAAAAAAGAAAGTAAAAATGGAATCCTTGTTTTTTTCTCGTGATAGAACAGGAGGGATTCTTGCAGATGTTGCAGGTGATGGGAATAATTTTTCCCAAGAGAAACTGAAAACACTTCTGGAAGAAGACTGCTCCTCCTAATCTCACTTTTTTCTACTTAACCATAGCTTTTCTCTCATTGTATTTAAATTACTTCATTCCTTTTTATTTAGTCCCCCTGCTCTCTACAGGGGAAGCTGTAACTTATGAAAGCTTATGCCTTTCTGAAAACAATGAGTCTTAAATGTCTCTCCATTCCTGAATACAAAGTTCAGGGGCTGGATATTTTGCTCCACTTAGTTTATCAACAACGAGCTTCCATTTGCTGAGACTATTATCCTGACACCTTAAGTTGTTGACAGAGGCTCATGTTTTCTATCATGATGATGACATAACAGTTTATTCATGGAGAAAAGGCCATAAATCAGGGGTGGGCAAAATGCAGCCCGCCAGGCCATTCTATCCAGCCCATGTGGCCCCTAAAAAAATTAGAAAATTAATAGTTATCTACCCCTGGCTGCCTGTTATGCGGCCCTTGATGGCTTGCGAAAACTCAGTAAGTGGCCCTCCACCCAAAATAATTGCCTGCCCCTGCCATAAATCCATAGCACAGCAAGTTGCCTGACACTTAACCAGTTTATACTAATTCTTCTTTCTAGCTCTGTTAAAATTCCCTGTGTTGGATTAATTTCTGTGTCTATACAAGAACATCCACAGACTATGACATCCTCAACAGCGGAGAAGCACAGAGGGTACTGATTATCCTGACCAAGGAAACTGACTTGTTAGCGTGATATAAATCTTACAAGCCTGTGCCTAACCTTCTACCAAAGTAAGCCGTCTTCTTTCTTGAGGACATTAACCTTCCAAGATCAATTTTATTGCTACCAAAAAGTTTGTGTTAATGGAATCTGTCTGTCTACTGAGGTCAGTCAGCTAGCATCTACACCATGATACCTAAATGGCAGATTAGATTGTTTCTCTGCAATATTAACTCTGAGTGGGAAGAAAACTACAGGCCATTGATAGAGAGACTCTTCATGTGCTGGTACCAAAATTGTCTTGGTCATTTTGACAGAGTCCTGCCTGAGCACCCTGGACATTAATGAAACTGGAAGACAACTGTAGTTCCAGCTTAGTGGCTTTCCAGCATCAGAAAAAGTGATCCTTAGCTGACCAGTAGCCCACTTCACATAGTAAAGTACATACATACCCACAGGATAATGCTGCCCTCAAATACTTATATAAAGTATTTGAGTTTACTTGGGCAAACAAATTTAAGGAATCATCTTTTTCATTTTATCTCAAGATGCATTTCCTATTTGCAGAAGCCACGCACACATTTGAAATAAAAATGCCAAAAGAAACCATGTACTGGTAGATAATTTAGCTTTGTTACAATTGTCAATTTTTTGAAGCCTAATTTTTTTTGCACTTCTCTAAGCATGAACTGCTAAGGTTAGTAAACGAGCTTCATTTTTTTTTCTAGTCAATAACTTCATTTTAGGGTTGTACAATAATAGTATCATGTTTGAATTAAAGAACACTGCACAAATTTGTAAATGTTTTCTACAGGAAAGAGTAAGGAACAGTTATAATTTCCCCCTATCTAGAAAAAGCCATTATGAGCCAAACCAGAACTGTACCCTTAAATTCACTACTTGCTCTGAAGATCACCCAAGTGCACTGCAATGTTTTAAAATTGTGAATTCCTTTGCCTTAGTTACACTTCCCTTCACCTTCATGTTACTTAAGGTTATATTTTATGCATATGTGTGTTGATTCTTTAATTAAGATTTCAAATGTAATTATTTCTTTTTCTTCTTACAAATACAGAAGGGGGCAGGTGGTGAGCACATTTTATAATTAAAATTACATTATCAGTATTTGCTGCAATGTCTTATTTGACTAAGATTTTCTTCTCCAATAAAGAGATTTTCTTTTCCAACACTCTAATAAAGTGCTCTCAAAGGAAGTGTGGTGAAAACAGAGTATACAATATGTGCATGGTAACAAGGTTATACTAACTCAAGCATTATTTAAAAACTGTAGGAAGTTAAACAGAACACTTTATCTTGAGCAGCTCAGCAACCAGTCTACATAAAAACAAATCCTCAACTAAATCTAATAGGAACTCTTTATACCACAAAATCTTTAAATTCATTATTAGGGCTAGTAGTCTGTTTATGTTAAAACTATTTGAGAAGCAATGGACTATACACACTGAGGAAAAGCAAAATCGAAGTTTACAGTATAATTAAGACATGAATTATATAATTTTAATCAAACTGCTGCTTATTTAATAATGTAAACAATATTTAACTAATGGTTTAAAATATTTCAAAATATTATGTCCAAATGCTTGCCAATTCACTTCACAGTAACAGCTAATCCAGAGCTCACAACCTCTTGTTACCCTGTGAAAAGCCGTTATCCAAATTTATAGTACTTGAGCTCTCTTGAGTTCCTCTATAGCCCAAGATTTAATTTGACAGCTTGCAAGCATCTTAGCAGAACTGCTTTAACTGTCCATTATCATGTCTGGCTTCTGCCTAAGCAAAATAAATTAAAGGTTTAAAATTAAACATTTTCAAATGTGAAAGTTATAAGAACCATGACTCCTGTCAAACAACTTCACCCCCATCCAAAAAAAACCAAACCGGTTTTACTGATAAAGATGGAAATCTAGCTATTTGTTGTAAAAGCTGTAAAAAGGTCACGATAAGTTAAGAATTTACACTTTAAAGTTTTTTTTCCCCAAAACACAGCAGATGCCAAGACTGACCTGCAGCACTACAATCAAATCATATAGAGGTGTCATTCAAGTACCAAAGATACATTACATTTTAATATTAGTTTATATTCTTTTTGTTGTTTTAGTACCCCCTTTTCAGTACTCAACCTTTTTTGTATTCTTGATGAAAATTTGCTTAATTTCATTTACTTCTTTTCTGTCCACCCAAAGGAAAAAATAAACCAGTGCAATCAGCAAAACGGTGAAGAAAACATCTCCAGTTAACACTAGACACATGAAGAATATACCAACAGCAAGATGAAGACTACCTGCACTCTTCTTAGAGTTAAAAAGCAAGAGACTTTTTACATTATTAATCTATATAAACAATGCATCAATAACCTACTAATGTAGACTCTATTGTAGCTTATCAAAGTTATATGTTCTCATTTTGGAAATTTTATTAGTTAAGTTTATGATGGTCTGATGGGAGGGGTTGGGGGGAGAATTCAAATATTAACAACGTAATAAATGGGAAGTTGGAAGTTTGGTTTAGAGAGATGGCTTTATTTATCTCACAAATGGCCTACTTATTAACTGCACAGCTGTAAGAGTGAGCCAGGGCCTCCACATTACTTTAGGGAGAAAGCAACTGCAGAGAGTCCCCCAGATGCAGGGAACCACTGCCTTGATGAACTGACTGCAGGGGAATGGGCAGCCAGGGCTCAGAGATCTGCATGGGTGGCAGAGGCACTGCTGCAGCAGCTAGACCAGGGGTGGGCAGAGGCACTGCTGCAGCAGCTAGACCATGGGCTGGATCCAGCCTGCAGAGAGAGACTGTCCAACCCCATGGCAGGTCCCCAGGTCCCACCTAGCCCAGTGCTGTCCAGCCGTCCCCTGGGCAAGCAGTGGGGCTGGGGCAGCTTCGCAGCTGGAATGCCTTTCTAAGCAGCCCAGGCAGCAGTTGCTCCATCCAGCTACTGCCGCTGCTGGCCCCAGCCTCATGGTACTGGCAGGGACCCACGTGTACAGGCCCAACACTGGCTCGCCCTGCACCCGCTCCGGATATGCTGGAACCCATGACAGACCCGCCCCATACCCACTCCAGACTGAGCAGCAGTAGCAATGATGGCAGCTGAGCAGAAGCTGCTGCTCAGCATGAGGGAAAGGTGACCCCTCCCTTTTGCTACTGCCGCGCCCTTCTTGCTGCAGCCACCCAGAGCCCATGCCCAAGCTGCCCTGCAGTTCCTCTGCACTGCCACTGGACAGCCTGGAGACAGCAGTGACAGCAGCAGAGAGGAGCTGCAGGTGGCTGCAGCAAGAAAGGCCTTGCAGTGGTGATGGGGAGGGGCCGCTTTTCCTCCGTGCCCAGCAGCAGCTTCTGCCAGCTGCTGCCACTGCTCAAAATGCAGGCAGATGGCCCAGAGCAGGCATGGGGTGGGCCAGGCTTGGGGCTGCGCATTTCAGGCTGGACATTAGAAGGCACTACTTCGCAGTCAAGGCAGCTTGGATCTGGAACCAACTTGCAAGGGAAGTGGTGCTAGCTCCTAACTTGAGGGTCTTTAAGAGGAGGCTTGATAATTAACTAGCTGGGGTCATGAGAGCCCAGTACTCTCTCCTGCCCAGGGCAGGGGGTCGGACTTGATGATCTACTTAGGTCCCTTCTGACCCTACATCTATGAATCTAGGAATTTATGCAGGTTCTGGCTGGTCTGCTCCAGCCGGGCGAAATCCTGAGCAAGTGCGGGGTGGGCTGGGGTCAGATATGGGGCTGTGCACTGTTGGCAGAGAGGAGCCACAGGGCAAGTGAGCTCTGGGCTGTTTGGGGGGAACAAAGGGGAGGCTGCTGACCGACATGTAGCAACTCCCCAGAACTGCCTGTGGCCCATGGGCCCAAATAATTGCCTGCCCCTGAGCTAGACCAACAACCCAGAAGATTAAATAGACACAGCTTTGCAGGGCCAGCAAGCCACCTGACCAGAAGTGGGCAGGGCTTGAAAGACATAAGCCCAGGGCCCAAGCCAAAGCAGTCAGTCTGGCCCAGCAAGCTGCAGGGGAAAGAACTCTTCAGAAAGAGGGCTGTAGCTGAATCTGGCCAGGATCCTGTTATACCTGGGAGTGGCAAGTAAGGAACTAGGGCTTGCAAAGAGCTCTGGCCCAAGTCAATGAGGTTTGTTATACAGCCAGAGGGCTTAGAGTTTGGTTATAGCCAGTGTATATATGCTTCCATTTAAGTTTATACCAGATGACCAGGTTATGGCTACAGGGAAGATCTGGAGGCCATGGAGAGGTGCCTGGTGGGGCACTCAGCATTAGGCACCCTAGCCCAGAGTCAGAACAGGACTAAGGGCTGAAGAGACAAGCAGCCTGGCTCAGGGTCAAGGACCAGAGGGCTAGGGCTCACAACAAGCAGGCAAAGGCCAAAAGAGCCAAGACTTAAAACTACACAGGCAGCAGAGGTAGCCTGAGGCCAAGACAGCTAAGGGTCAGAGCCCAAAAGGGGCAGAGGCCCAGAAAAGAGGGAACAGGGCCAGGGGCCAAGGGCCCAAGCTAAGTGAGCCAAGGGCTGGACAAGGCTAAGAATCAGAAGCCAGGCCAGAGGAAGTGGGCCTAGGCTGGCAATCTACAGCAAAGGAGTAACTAGCAGGATGAAGCTATGAGGGCTGAAGCCCGTACAAGCTGGTGCATGAATCTGGAGTAACATCTGAGAGAGACAGGTATAACTATGGGAGCAGCTGGAGGTCACAAATAGCCCCTAAGGCATCAGGTACCTTGGAGGCCAGGAGGACCCACTTAACAGCAGCTAGATTCTGACCAGTGGGGTCCAAGAGGGACCCACTGGATACATAACCAAAGAGGGCTCACTGTAGGACTCGGGGCAACCTCCTTTTCAGTAATCAAATTATTCCAATTGAGGCATGGCAGGAAGGAGAAAAGGGAGAATACCCAGATAGGCAGAGCGGGGCATGAACTGCATGGCCACCAGGGGGCATCACAGCCACCCCTGGGACCTCAGTCATGTTATAACCGCATTTAATAAATACTATTGTTAATATTTAAAATTCTCATCTGTAGACCAGAACCTAATTCCTTCCTTCTGGGCATGCAGTATGCTCAGTTTCTGGGTGTGGAAAAGAGAGAGAGGAAAGGAATTGTTTAAGTCTCTTGCAGCTCCCTCCAGCTACGAAGTGGAAAAGGCTATAGAAATATCAAGTACTTACATCTGTTTAAGAAGTTGTCAATATTTTTGTTTTTTCTTAAGGCAGGAAAATCCAAATCATATACCAAGGCATCTAATCCATCCTAAACAAAAGAAAAATGCAAACAAAAATGTAATAACATCTTTCTGAAAAACAGCTACATTTTATGATAATCACAGAGATAAAATAAACACAATTACCCATGCCAAATTTCCACATTAATGGAATAAAATTCATTTTATAGGGCCATTAACAACTGGAGATAAATTCAAAAGAATATTTTAAGATGCAGCCAAAAATTAGCCCCTTCCTTGAACAATACAATCCTAAAACATTGCATATGATATATGTACATTATGCCAGATGAAAACATTTACAGAATCTTTGCTATATCTCTATTTCTATATCAGACCTTCTGTTTATGCCTTTTGTAATAAATATATTTATTTTTAAGTCCTCCAGTTCAAAGAATTGTCCATCCCTGCACAAGACCCTTTCAGTGACACCACAGCACAGGTGTCACCACAACTATGTGGAGCTGCCCCATGAGCCTTATGCACAGCCAGTTCAGGGGGAGCTGCAGCATGAGTGTGCGCTCCTACCTGCATTAGGGTTATCTGATAAACCTAAAGCAGGCAGAAGCACCCCAATCCTGCCACAGTCTTTCCTAGTCTGACCCTCCCCTCCCCCATGTTCTTCCCAGAAACAGAGGCATGCGGGGCTGTGCACGAGGCACACATGGCACTTCCACCTGCCTGTGGCGATGGCAACAGCCCTTCACTTGAGAACCTCTGAGGTAAGCTAAAGCCAGTACAAATACTGTTTCTCAACTGGGATGCTAACAAATTAAAGGGTTGTGGAGGCATGCCCTGAATCTAAAAAGACTACTGTCCTAGATAAAACAAATAGTCTGTAAAGGAAAGCTAAAACTGAAAGAAAATAATGTCAAGCTACTTTCAACTACTGTAAATCCATAAGTTAAAATAAAATTAAAACAAAACAAGCAAACAAAAGTGGCAAGCCAAGTAATTTAGATTTAAACATGCTTTGCTAAGAAAAAGTCCCTCAGTATCCAGCTTCCCTTTCCTGAAGTGCCCAAAGAGGAAGCCATTTCTGCCTCAGCTACCTCAAAAAAGGAGGGGCATAGGTAGGTAGTGGGAAGAGTTTTTGTTTGTAAAAGACTAAGACTGATAAACATGAGTTGCGTAAAGTCTTAATTTCTTGAATTGCAAATTTAACAAAAATTAAAATGCATTTTAAGTGACAACGGCAAAAAAACAAAGTCAAAATAACCCCAATTTTCGTGCTTTTTCCTTTTTGTTTAAGCTACTGATTGGGTCTTCAGCATACAGCCTTTTTAACTATATTTTATTTTTTTAAAGATTTCTCCAATATGAAGAACTCTCATTTCTAGATTGATAAAAATATTTAAAGTATTTATTAAGTGAGGTTAGGGTACATCACTGTGTTGTATTTTCACAAAGCTTGTTCAGACCAACCAATTCAAAATCTACAGAGCTTGATAACTGCATGCTGTTCACGAATGGAATGAGGATACTTGAAATCTGGCAATAACAAACAGCTGCACCGAAAAGGAACAAAAAGGAAAGCACCAACAGTGAAAATGTTACACCTTTTGGAAAACTGATTAAAACCGTGTATGGAGATTGGAGGTAAGAAGTGCACTATAGAGTAGTAATCATTCTGCATGAGAAAAAATGATGGGCGGTAAGAAATAGAGCATAGGCTTCACTGTTTCCTTTTCCACAAATTACTTCAAAACAGGGTTCACTTCTTTCAGCATTCTTTACCTCCAACTTTTCAAGTCGATATTTAACTTCTTTTTAGAGAAAACACAGAGATTACCAGTTAGTCAGCACCCCCTCTACATGTTACATGTATTACGCAATTAACCAGTTAATGGCATGATTAGTTTAGACCAGTTACACATGAAAATTAACCATGCCATAAAAAGGTCCATCAAGCTATAAAGTAAGAAAATAGGTAATAAAATTATAGTTCATTTCCATCCAGCTTTAAACATGCATAAGTAGCAGGGTCTTCCCCTGTGGCCAGGAGCCCAGTCAGCTGATGGAGCTCCCAATTACAGGGGTGCATCCACACAGCCAGGACTAGGAGTCCCACAGCTGCCTCGGCTGAGCAACTGCGCTCCAAACAGAGTCAGGGCCGAGAGTCCCGCCAGCTGCAGGACTCAGTCCCAGAAGCTATGGGGTACTGCCAGGATCAAGGGTCCCACCAGCTGCTGCACACTCAGCTGCAGGAGCTTGATATTTGCCAGTGCAGGGGAAGCCCAGGATGGTGATCCCAAGCTCCCCTGTATGGGCAATAAGGTGTATATCTAGACTGAGACACTTTTTTCCTCGGACCACTTCTTCCACCATTGCGGACCATTGTCACCGGTATGTGTGTTTCTATCCTCTTTTTCTCTCAGCGTCGCGAAACCACCCCCCTCCCCTTCCCCACTCCCCTCTCCCCTTACCCCCGGGCTTAGTTGGCTAACTTTGTATCGCATGTAACCTAGTTGCGTTCCCAACCTCACCCCCATCCTTCTATTGTTAGTCCCTCGCCCAGGCGTTCTGTATTTCCCTATCGGCTTTGTCATCTTTTTTTGGATTTACAATCCTTAACATCTACTAATAAAAGTCAATCTGATGCTAGATCCCACAATCTCACCTCCTGCCATGCACATATGGCATGGCAGAAGGCATGACTGCATGGATCACACTTTAGATCCCATTGCACTTTTACCTGGATGTGTTAGAGGGGCCCTAAGGTGAAATCTTGCCATGCCTTCTGTCTGACTTCAGACTAACATGGCTAACTACCTGTAACTTCTCTCTAAAGTAAATAAGTATCTTCCTAAAAAATCTCTGCAGCCTGTAACCTCCTACCTAAAAATTGCCACATCAGTTAAGGAATGTATGGATCCTGGTAATGGTCATTCAGCTTCAATTTAGTTTGGTAATAATAGCAGGAAAGAATTTGTCACGATATTTTTCCTGCAATCAGAGCAGATTTAAACAATTCACCACGATCTGCTGGCTGGGAAACTGGCTCCGCAGTAGGACCCAGAGGGTGGTGGTTGACAGGAGCCAATCATCGTGGTGCGCTGTGACCAGTGGGGTCCCTCAAGGCTCTGTCCTAGGGCCTATACTATTTAACATCTTCATCAATGATGTGGACATCAGTGTCAGAAACGGACTGGCCAAGTTCACCAACACCACCAAACTCTGGGGTAAAGCATTCACACCCGAAGACAGGAGAGTGATCCAGGCGGATGTGGACAGACTCATGAAATGAGTGGACAAGAACCTGATGGTGTTCAACACCGAAAAATGCAAGGTTCTCCACCTTGGGAGAAAAAAAATCTGCAGCGTGCTTATAGGCTTGGTAGTGCTACGCTGGTTAGCACTACAGATGAAAGGGGCACGGGGGTCATGGTTGACCACAAGATGAACATGAGCCTTCAGTGTGCATCCATAGCAGCCTGCATCCATAGATGCGTCTCAAGCAAATCCCGGGACGTCATTTTCCCGCTGTACTCTGCCTTGGTGAGGCCGCAGCTGGAGTACTGCGCCCAGTTTTGGGGTCCACAATTCAAAAAGGATGTAGAGAAGCTTGAGAGGGTGCAGAGGAGAGCCACGTGCATGATCAGAGGTCAGGAAAACAGACCTTATGATGAGACGCTGAGAGCCATGGGGCTATTCAGCCTGGAAAAGCCCAGGCTCAGGGGTGATCTGGTGCCCACCTGTAAGCTTATCAGGGGTGCTCATCGGGATCTGGGGGAACGTCTGTTCACCAGAGCCCCCCCCAAGGGATGACAAGATCGAACAGTCACAAACTCCACTGTGATCAATTCAGGCTGGACGTGAGAAACAACTTCTTCACTGTCCGAGCCCCCAAGGTTTGGAATAGACTGCCACCGGAGGCGGTTCAAGCACCCACTTTGAACACCTTCAAGACACATTTGGATGCTTATCTTGCTGGGATCCTATGATCCCTGCTGACTTCCTGCCCCTGGGGCAGGGGGCTGGACTCGATGATCCTCCAGGGTCCCTTCCAGCCCAAATGTCTATGAAACATATGAAATTTTTCCATGAGCAACATGAGTAAGAAAACCTGTAACAGGTAAGAAAACCTGAGCTTCAGCATATCACCGCATTTATTAGTATACATTGGTGCAAGTCTCTCCTGGGCAGTTCCATCAATTGGTACCTTTCCATTCTGATACAATAGAATCTAGAACATTAACTGGTATGCAGGTGGTTCACAACTCACTTTATTTTTATCTTGCATTGTGTCACTGCAAATTGAGAGTGAGGTCAAACTGTAGGTCTATCAAGCTTGACATGTTGTCCCTTTCGTGTGCAAGGTGAGAAATAAGATGAGCCATATAACCGCTTGCTGTGGCTTCTAATTCAAAGAGTGCTGCTTTGTCACTCAGACTTCATCATCACACCTGGTAGAACTAGCGATATGCTTTCTTAAAATAAGAATTAATATAACTTATCAGAAATCAATCAGCAAACATTTTGAAATTTGTTCCATTTGACTCTACTTAATAAAGTCTTAATACTTTCTTCAACTGAATGACATTTGGTACATCTGAAAAATATATATTTATCTTACAGAAGCAATATCAGCCCCAAGACTGACCCCTGGGGCACTCTACTTGATACTGGCTGCCAACTAGACATCGAGCCATTGATTACTACTAGGGCTGTGCAAAGCTTCGGCCCAATTCAGTGGCCGAATCCAAATCGAATCACAAAACCCTTTAATCTCTCTGAATAGAATTGGAACCCTCTGAATAGATCTGGAGAGATTCGGAAAGATTCAATGATTCAGACATAGACACAGCTTTAAGTGGTTTTTCTACGTATCTCAAGGTACCAGGATGAATGGTATTCATCCTGAATGCTGAGAGGCTGGGGCAGATGGAGCATCCCATGGGAGCACGCGGGGGGGAGGGGGGTGTCCCCCAGCGTGGTCAGCAGCAGACCCAGAGGTGGACCAGAAGCACTTCCAGTCCACTCCTGGGTCCACCAGGGAGCACGCAGGTGCCCCCCCACCCCAACCCCTCCAGCCTGATGACTGGTGCCTCCTGGGTCTGGGGGTTACCCACGGTCCCACCATGCCAATCACCAAGCCAGGGGGTCCCTCAGTGCACTCCCCAGCAGACCCAGAACTGGACCAGAAGTACTTCTGGTCCACTTCCAGGTTCACCACCAAGCATGCGGGGAGCCCCGCCATGCTCCTGTGGAACAATCCATCCACCCCACCATCGCACCGTTCACAAGCTGCGTCTGGTACCTCAAGGTATGTAGAAAAAACATTTAAACCTGTGCCTATGGCTGAATTGCTGATTCCTTGAATTCAGATTCAGTTGAATTGAATTGAGGAGAGTGATCCAAATCAATTCATCGAATCACTGTCCCCGATTCGGGCCAAATCCAACTCAAGTACAGCCTGTTTCGCATCCTGAGCCTGATGCTCCTGCCAGTTTTCTATCCACCTTACAGCCCATTCATCCAGTCTGTACTTCCTTAGCTTGCTTGTGAGAACTTTGTGGGCTGTATCAAAAGCCTTGCTAAAATCAAGGGATACCACATCCACTGGTCTCCCCGTGTCCACAGAACCAGTCATCTCAAGAACATTTGGCTGGTGGTTTAAATCCACTTCCTCCCCACTGCTCTGTCAGTGATCAGACCTCTCCCACATTTCATATTGATATATTATATCATATTATATGGATACAAGAAAAAACTTCTTCACTGTTCCTGTGACCAGACTCTGGAATAGTCTCCCAGTGGTGGTGGTGGTGCAGGCACCTACTCTGGAGTTCTTCAAAAGAAGCCTGGACACACACCTTGCTGGGGTATTTTACCCCAGCAGTCTTTGCTGCCTAGAGCAGTGGGCTGAACCTTAGGATCTCACAAGATCCTTTCGAGCCCTAAACTTCTGTTAATATGTATTGCTCCTATAGCCAATATTGTTATCTTATTATGTCGCTATTACAGAGCAAGGACTCTCCTCTGTGTTCATTCTGACCTAGAAAATAAGCAATCAGGCTTATTAATTTAGAATTTTCCTTCTATATTAACTGTTAACTAGTTTAGCAGAGTTTGAGTTTGCTAAGCAAGAATTAATCTTTACTCTGAATACTACCGCATGCCCTTGTTATGAGACTAAAGGCATACTGGGCTACATTAGTAGGAGTGTTGCCAGCAGATCAAAGGAAGTAATTCTTCTCTTCTATTCAGCACTGGTGAGGCCACATCTGGAGTACTGTGTCCAGTTTTGGCACCTCCAGTACAGAAAGGAGGTGGACAAACTGGAGAGAGTCCAGCACAATGCAGTGAAAATGGTTAGGGAGCTGTGGCACTTGACTTCTGAGGAGAGGCTGAGGTAACTGGGCTTATTTAGTCTGGAGAAGAGAAAAACTATGGGGGGATTTAATAGCAGCCTCCAGGTACCTGAAGGATTATCTCAAAGAGTACAGAGCTAGACTGCTCCCAGTGGTGGCAGATGACAAAACAAGGAGAAATGGGCTCAAGTTGCAACGAGTGAAGTTTAAGTTACAGCACAGGTTGGCAACCGGGGGTACACGTACCCATGGAGGTACCTGGACCAGTCCTAGGTGGTACACATGGGCAGGTGGGGACAGAGCACCGCCGCCTCCCAAAATCAGGGCCGGGGCAGGGTGAGAGCAGTGAGGCCCCTCTGTGGCACAGGGAAGCTCGCACGCAGTTGCTGCCACAGTCACACACCAGCCCAAGTGAGCTTTCCCACCCCACCCCAGCCCTGCTCCAGGGAGGCGGCGGTGCTCTGTCCCTGCCTCCCTGCACCCCCACCCCCCAACTTGGTATCTGGCCACGCGCTACCCCCCACCCCCAGCATCTGGCCATGCAGAATCCCCCCCAGCATCTGGCTGCCAGGGGTACTTAGATTTAAAAAGGTCGAAAATCTTTGGGGTAAGTATTAGAAAAAAACCTCTCTCACTAGGAGGGCAGTAAAGCATTGGAGAGGTTGTGGAATCTCATTCTTGGAGGTTTTTAAGACCTAGGTAAGTAAAACCTTGGGTGGGATGATCTAGTTGGGACTGATCCTGCTTTGAGCAGGAGTTTGGACTAGATGTGACCTCCTGCAGTCCCTTCCAACCCTAATTATCTATGATTCTATGATATTTTCCTTTACAGCTTTGAGTAGGCAGATAGCACTTGTTGAAAGATGTTTTTATTACTACCATTTCTGCTTTCAACTGTTGCATGACTTTCAGTTAAGAACCAATTAACAGACTCAAAATATATTACAGTATTTTACATTCACTGCCATGAAGAACTCCATTTCCTTACATTTTGGGGGCGGGGGGGAAAATGGTCTTTAATAAAAAATGCGTGCAGACCAACCAGCTGTTTTCATTCATTCACTCTCTCCAAGAGCCAATATTCTTCCGGATAACCAATAAGAAAATGATGCTGCACAATTTGATTGATGGAATACATGGTTTTCTGGAAAACAAATATATGAATCGCAGGATCAAACCATGCTCAATCTAGTACAGGTTCCGACGTTTCAGAGGAAGCGCAAGAAAACCTGTCGTGAGAAAATGTGGAATAAAACAGTAATACATTTTTTAAAGCTTGTTAACCCACTTCACTCAAGAGACACTCACTACCCACACAAACTGTCTCTCTCATAATCCCCACTACACTGTGGGTATCACTAACATCAAGTGAAGCCAATTATGTATTGTGTAAATAAAAATACCAGCTTTCCACTATTAAATTCATTTGATGTTCTCTAGCTCCTGTACTAAAAAACAGAAATAGGAGTACCTCTTATAACTCATTCCACTGATTTTTTTCCAATTGACTACTTGTAATTTAGAGGCTTATTTTACAGGTTTGGAGAAGACTCACCATAAAATTCCAATAGATTTTTTTAGAGAGCATTCAAAGTGGTCACTTACTAAATATTATAACATTTCAAATTATTTATACTTATACCATGTATGTACCAACTCACCTAACAATGCCAATAATTAATTTACATAAGTGAATACTATTTTTTCTTTTAAGTTTTTTCTGTAAACTAAAGCAGTCCAAAACTTTTTAGTCTTTCTACATGGGCAGTCTCTTTCCATACTTCCACTCATATTTCTCACTTTTTTTTTTTCAGCTGGGAGGAGCAAAACTGACAGCGGACTATTGATTTATATAAAGTAGTATTACAGCATGTGCAGTATCTTCCATCCCAACTATACATATCCTAATAACTGCGTTGTTTTATTACTGCTGCATATTCAACAAAGGTTTTCACTGGCTCTCTACAATGATGCTCCAGCTCAGATCTATTGTACCTTTTAGGCATATAAATGCAATACCATTCTACCTTCCTCAAGACCTCAAAAAAGTAAATAAATAAAAATTAATACACCTACTTCTGTAAGTTTAAGACTGAGTCACAAAAAGCAGTGTGCAGGAAAAGCAGCCTTCACTGCTTCTCTGGGACTCAAGCAAGGTAGGAAAAAAATGACTTGGGTATCCAATAGGTCATGTGTGGGCAAAATGTGGCCCGGAGGCCGGATGCGGCACGCCAGGCCATTCTATCCAGCCCATGGAGCGCCTAAAACATTTAGAAAGTTAATATTAATCTGCCCTGGGCTGCCTGTCATGCGGCCCTCGATGGCTTGCCGAAACTCAGTAAGCAGCCCTCTGCCCAAAATAATTGCCCGCCCCTGCGATAAGTGAACTAGGATCTGGCCCCTGGATTTTCTCTTTGTTACTATCAACCTTGTAATATGAGTGCTTCAAGGGCATCATGTTGTATTTGTCAAAAAAAATTGTGCACCATCATGTTGGCTGATCATCTTAATTTTGAGACAGTCCTTTGTCTTCCTTATTCCAAGCCAAATAACTTTATGTCATCTGAAAAGCATACTATTTGCCTCCACATTCCTAGGTAGCATTCCCAGATCAATAATGTGATATACTATAACATTAGTTCTACAATAGTCTTAGAACTTCTCACTGTTTAGGTAGGACTTGACTTTATCCCCTACCAGTGTCAAATCACTACAGTATTCAAGATGACTCTTCACAATGAGAAGGTACACACCCCTTACCCTCTTCATGAGGGGATGAATGCTGGTTAGGGACATGTTTATGAAGAGAAGAGAAGAGAAGAGAAGAGAAGAGAAGAGATCAAAAGCAAATTTTATGGTTGAGTTTAAATTAGAGGTGCACCGATACATAGGTCCAATATTGGACTGACACCAATATAAAGAATACTGACTGCATCGGAAAATCAGCCCAATGTGGCTGATAAATGCCCCATGCACACATGCAGCCACAGCATAGCACAGCACATAGGTGGTGAGGAGCACAGCCCAGCAGCATGGAGAGCTGCATGCAGCTGGTAAGTCTATTGTGGTGGAAGGGAAGGGGAAAGGGAGGGGACATGGGGGGTGCAAATTAAGGCCCCTACAGCGAAGGGGGGAGGGAGTGGGTCTGGGACAGAGCCACAGCTCACCCGGGAAGCGCAGGCAGCTCCTACCACTGCGCACACCCCAGGAGGGCGGGGGAGGGGGCTGTGCACCCAGATCTGCATAGGGTATGGCGGGGCTGCCAATGTGGC
>NW_005842276.1:1181791-1189535 GCF_000455745.1 Alligator sinensis
GGGGCAGGCAGCAGCCGCAGCACTGGGAGGGGGAACTGGGGCAGCTACGGCGAATTTTGGGGTGGCTACAGCTCTGCCTATAGCCCCCTTCCAGCACCACTGCCACCACCACCCATCCCAAGCACAGCCCAGCCCAACCCCCTCTGCGAACAGCCCTGTGCAGTGCTGGCCCCAGCCTGTAATAGCAGCCCGCACCGCCCTGCACTGATCAGGGGGGCACACGCCCCACTCCCCGTGCCCTCCCAGGGTGTGTCAAGCAACATGAGCCGCCCCTCTTCCCCACATCCCCTGGACAAGCTGCTGCTCCATCTTGTGCTCTGCCCCGCCCTGCAAGGAGTTAACATGAAGCCTGTGGACTCCCATCTGGCTGCCACTTCACCTACTGCTCTTGCAGTGGCAGTGGCCAGGATCCTTAGGTTCCCCTTCCCTCCTCTGGCATCTGCTTCCTACCCCATTTCTGGGGCCAGGGAAAAGCAGCAGGACAGGGCCAAGCTGCCCACGCAGCACACACAGCAAGGGAGGTTGCCAAGATGTTCATGATGCATGCTTGGCAGAAGGAGCCAGACTGCTAGTGCTGTGGGTAGGATGCTTGTGCAATGTGTACAGCTGTGAGGAGAGTGGTAGGCCATGAGCAGGGTGGCAGGAAGGAGGAGGAAGCAGTGGAGTTGTGGGGCAAATGGGCTGCATGCTCTGCAGGGAGGTGGGGAGGGCATACCATGCTGCAGGCAAGTCCCTGCATCTGCAGCCTGAGGCATACAGTCCACAGCTGCCCTGATGTTGGACAACCCCGTTTATTTGACTACTTTTTCAGCTATCATTTAAAGAAATAAGAAAAACTTAATGGGAATTAGCAGCATTAAAAACAAAAATTGCATTCCTTTGGCAGACTGGCTGTATCCCAAGTTTAAATGTCAGTGCAGTTTTTCCTTTTTTGGACAGAGGGCTCAGTAATTCTCGAAGTCTAGTACTGTAACTTTCCAAGTGGTAACTACCTCTACTAGAGATACAGTTCTGTTGATTCTGTAGTTAAAGGACTCCTCTTAGTACTTCAGGGGAAAAAAATGAAAACAATTATAGATTTTTGGAGCTTGATATTGTTTAATCTCTATTTTAATACATGCTTGCTTGCACACTACCTTTCTAAGTTGAACCATCATTAGGACAGTTTTATTTAGTGTGTAGGATGAATGAGAACTTTCCAAGGCTTTCATTGTATGTTAAAAAGTGAAACATCATTTATGTTTTGGGTGAGTTCTTTGATGTGTGAAATAAAAATGTTTTCCTAGGATCAATGTTGTATATTAGTTAAGTTTCTTCTTTGGCTTTAAAACTTTGCTGCCGAAGTTATATCACAGTTTCAATATAGCCTCAGAAAAGACTCTATTTTTGGAGTATTATCATAAGCAGCACCATTTAGAAGTGTATTTAGAAATCAATATTACTTTATCTTGGCATTACAAACTGCACCCTGATCTGAGGGCTTTCATCATTTCATCCATTTGGCACCACAAAGTTGTGGTTATTATGTTGTTAATTTTTAAGTGGACAGAGCTACAGAGCTTTGTTTCCCAACTTTCCATGGGGATGAATATTTCATGAAGTTTTAAGTAAAGACGTCTGAGCCCCTGTTACACACTTATTTGGACTGGACTCAGGCTTCCAACCTGATTAGGGTTAGAATTGCATAGAAACATCCTCTATTATACGAGAATGAGCGCTTCAGTGAACATAAGAAAACCTGTGAAAGATGAGTACTATGTGAGGGTGGGAGATTCATGAAGACAGAAGAGCTTCACATGCAATGTAATGTGATTTTATCCCCCTTTTTCTTTTTTCTTTTTTTTTTAAAAGGGGGAAAAAAGTCTCAGGATAGGCAGGAAAAAGTTAATTAAAAAACAACACAGGGTCTTCTCGTTTCTTTATCTGGATTAGATACTTTATCCACACTCGCAGCAAAAGAATTATTTAGCTGATACAGGAAGATGAGAAAACCTGAACTGTTATTAATGGGAAAAAATACAGAAAATCTCTACCTTACATAAAAGACTCTTGAAGTCAGATGTGTGGAGAGTACACACACAAGTTTACCATACGAGAGAGACAGAGAGAGATTGGGTGTACATCTGCATCTGTAAAACAGAATATAGTGGCTAGGCATAAATGAATATTAAGGTTCATTTAATATAGGGGAAAAGAAAATACTATGGGTAGGGCATGTTTGGCTGTGAGATTTAGAGCACAGTAATCACAGGGAGCAGGAGACAAAGCAGGTCAAATTTAGAAGCAAGGCAGAAATCAAAACAAAACACTACCACTTGAATTTTGTCAGTTTTATCTTCAATTACCTTTCAAAAGGTTACAATTAGGGGTTGCACCAATAGAGATTTTGGGGGCCAATACCAATAGCCAATCTTTTAGGAGGCATGTGTGTTGATACCAATCTGATATCAGATACGGCTGCCATGAGGTGTTAAGTCTGGTGTGGTGGAAAGGGAGGGACGGGGGAGGGAATGGGAACGGCAGGGCAGATCAATGACCCCTGCAGTGAGGGAGGGAGGGAGCAGGGCCAGGCGCTGTCCAGCCTAGGGCATGGGACAGAAGTGCAGCTGTGGGGTGGGGGCAGCTCCTGCTGCTGCTTGCACCCCGGGAGGGTGGGGGCAGAGGGGCACGTGCCCCCGGATCTTCATGGCACGGGCAGCTCTGCTCCGTGCTACACTGCAGCTGTGCAAAGCATAGGCATTTATCAGTCCAATTATCGGCCCCATTGGGCCAATATCCAATATAGACAATTTTCTTTAGATCGGTACCGATACAATAATCGGACAATGCATCAGTGCACCTCTAGTTACAAAATCAGCAGACAATTATGGATTTCAACTCATGTTGATGTTGTCAAGAGGCTCTGATCAAAACAGGTAAAAAAAAATTCCTCATTTCTTACTATATCCCCAAACCTGCCTGAATACTACTTCTGAGAAACTTTTGTCACAGATGGCAGCAGCCAGGTAATCCCTACAGAATAAACCTATAGGGAATGATGATGCGAAGGCTTGTATTCACTCTGAATTTGCGTGTAGGTAGATTAATCTGGTGTTAATGTGCAGGTTACTCCACTACACTACAACGTCCATGGGGGAACCAAGTTGCATAATGACATAAAACACTGAGGACCAAGAGATTGATACTACCTAAGTCACTGGCCTCGAAGTGAAGTTCTGAAATAGTTTAGAATGACACTACTGTCATACAAAAAAAAGCAGGGTAAAGGTGCATCTTATAAACTAACTAAAGCAAAGGTGCACAAGCTTTTGTGAGCTCAAGATTACTTTATCAGATGTTATAAGAGAACACGCATGGCATTCCTCAATACTGTCACACTTACAGAGGTAGGGACCTACTTAATTTGTGGGGGTTATCCCTGATTTTGTGGGCAAACTGTAGGCCCAGGCAGCCACTTCAAAGATAGAGCACAGCTCCGCCTCCCACGCCTGTGGCCCCAATGCCTGGCATACAGCCCTACCCCTTGCTGCTGATTGGCTGAGGGCTGTCGATCATGCAGCCCTGCCTCTTGTTGCCAATCAGCAGAAAAGGACAGCAGCCATCTTGCCAGCAGTGTCTCATCCCCCGCTCCCCCTGTGAGCTGCTGCAGTGCTTGATAAGTTTTGGTTTTTATTTTGGGTTTATTTTCCCTTTCCTTCTCCACAGATTTTGTAGGTATTACCCAGGTTTCAGGGACAATACCAGATTTTATGGATCCATGGAATCCCAAATTGAGTAGGCCCCTACCCATAGGACTCTCTCAGGTAGTGGCTACCCAAATTCAAATCTGTCCTTAGATTTACTATGCGGTTAGCACATTTGAAAAATCTAACCATGTCAGAGAGTGGTCCATAGTAGAGATAGGCAAAATTCAACGAACTGTAGAACTGCCAAAAACTCTTCCCAAACTATTTACGAATTTAGCCTGAATTCACTAAGTAGCTGCAGGGGGGCTTGATGGTAGATTCACAAAACCACTGAATGAGGAAGAAAATAGTGATGAAGGTTTCTTCCTTTTCACCCAACAGCTCAGGATTAGAGACCAAAGTTTTGAGGAACTGAATCCACATCCCTCCACCTCATGGAAGGGTACCTTAACCATGTAGCTATAGGCTATTCTATATGGGGGCAACCTCTCTTGATATACTTTACTTTGATAAAATGAAAGTAACATTGGCAAGAGGAAGAAGTTGAATGGAAGTATCTTACCTCCTGAAGTCAAAGACTACCACCAGACTATGGTTACATGCAGATCAGGTACATAGCAAAAAGCAGAGCAGCAGAATCAGACAGAGGAAGGAATCAGAAGGGCACTCAGGGAGACGCATTATTTTGGAAAGAAATCAGAAGACTAGACTGTTTCTTACCGACTTCCAAAATATCAGATGAATCTCTTTTGTGTTCAGATACATCATTCTTTCAGTGTCCATGTAATCTTTTGAACAATTTTCCATTACTTCTTGGCAGGTATAAAACTTCCAAGTTTAAAGACTTTTTGTAATGATTTATATTTAGGCAAAATATAGTTAGACTAAGTGGCAGGAGTGCTGAAAGTTAAAGACTCACGCTAAAGTTTAGTGAGTTTCTCACAACCCACTGCTTTTTTTTTTTTTATGATATTTTTTCTTTTTGAAGGACAAGAAGCCTCCTCAAATTTAGAGATAATAAACTATATAACAGGGGAGAAAGTAGCAGATATTACAAGCCATTATATATAAATTTTCCATAAAATATTTTCTTTTTTTCCTCTTTTTTTCAAAAACACATTAACAAGAGATTAAGCAGAAGTAAGTCAGAGAAAAAGCTATTTAAAATAGAGACACATTTTGATCAGACTAAGGAAGACAGGATAAGTAGTTATAGGCTCTTATTTAATAAGAGTCATCTTTTAAACTTGTCAGGCTCCTTAATAAATGTAAGCCATTGTGAATACTAGTTTGTGGAATGAAAGAACATTTTTGTCTCTGATATAAGTGGTTTCAGACTCTTAATGAGATGTAAGCAAAATAAATCTTAAAACTACTGTCCAGTCATACCAGAGTTTGTGCATCATTTTCTTTTTAATATATTAACTGGCATACTTTTTCATCATTCTAAGAAAGATTAGAGACCAGCTTCTTCTGACCTAATTTATCTTCTAAAGAGTTAGCATCAGAATATTTCACAGAAGGGTAAGGCCGCAGGTAAATCAAGATCCTTCTCTGCAAAGGACTTGGTGTCATTTCACTCAGAAAAAGCAAGATCTTTGTACCAGGTATAAACAATTACACCACTTCATACAGCATTTTTGTTGCTGTTGGTTTTACTGATTTTTTACTTGAAACTTGACAATTATTTATTTTGAAATAATGCTAGAAAAAGTACCTGGGGTAGGAAACCACCTCCACCCCCCAAAAACCAGAAAAACTGGCCAAGTCCTTAAAGATAGGATTGAGGGAGTATGGGGGGGGGGGGGGGGGGGGCGCCCCATTAACTCTGCTGTGTATCCTGTAAATTAACAAATCCAAGCAATTAAACATCAGAGAAGGGAGTCATCCTAAGCACTAGAGTTCTCCTCCTCCTAACAGTCTGGTCCCTAACATTATGGCTTCCACTGTAGTAGAAGGTAAGGTTTTCCTTTGACTGCTAGTGGAAGGACATTAAAAAACACAGGAACTAGCCAGGACATTAATATTGTTGAAGGGAAGGGAAGGGAGATACTGTTCTACCACAAAGAAGAGAAAGGTAACACAACTGAGCATTGTTCCCAACTGCATCTCTTTGACTTGCTCTAGACTCTGTGCTTGCACTACTGGAAAGATGGAATGCATTACAGATAAGGCTTCTAAAATGTCACCATTCTGCTTTTCCATAGTATCAAAACATAATGACACTTGGCTGCTTTGCCAACAGGAACCTGACCGAGTACAAAGCAATCTACTTTTTTATTTTTTTAAGATCATGCAGGACCTCTCCCTGACCTATCCTGTTCTCAGCTCACTGCACCCCCACCTTGGAAAAAAAAGGGAGAGAAAAAGAGAAAGAATTTTCAAATCAAGGTAGAAAATTAAGCTTACGGTTCCACATATTCAGTCACTGCAGAAGCAAATGTATATATCTATATGTTTATATATTTGGTGTAGCCATGCCTACCAAACTCTGATACTTTTACTAGGCTTTGAGACACAGAATAAGGTACAGGCTAAGGTAGTGGTGTTCAGCCCTGTACCACCCCCACATGTCAAAATAGTGGCATGGGGCCAGATGGAGCCCCATACACCAGGACTGGGCCCATATTAACCCTGTCTAGCTCTGCCCACTGCAATCAGGTACCTGGATCCAGTACACAAGGCCTGGGACTCCCCATGGGTCTGGAAATTTGGCAACAGGGGAGCAGTGCCACCACTCCCCTACCACAATTTGTGGACTTGTGCAAAGCCCTAGGGCCTGGATAGCAGTACTGCAGACTGGTTCAGGCCTGCAGGCCAGCGTTTAAGCACCCATGACCTATGGTAGAGAGATTTTAGTTGATCATATGCACTTGTTTTTCAATTTTTGAAATGCCAAGGTCAGAGCCTCCACAGAAGCATTACTGTTTTATCTACAAATAAAAGATATTTTACAAAAAAACCACAACAAAAGTCATTATTAGTGTGGAGTTCCTGTTGATACCATGTAGGTCACCAGTAAAATATAGCAACCAGAAGTGAGGCTACCTGTGCTTAGAGTACGCATCTCTCACCTCATTTATGCCAACAATTCTCAGCCAGGGTTCTGGGTTCTAACGGTTCCATGAGCTGCTCTTCAATATTAGCACTGTTAGGCATGTGAACACTTCGGCAAGTCACAGATTTCAAAATGGAATGCATACCATTGAAAACACCATGAGCCATTTTGGTCATCCAGAGTTTTTTGCAACAGAAGAATTGCCCTATTATTTTTTCCATACTAAAAATAATCATCACAAACACAGGCATGCACGTGCACATGTGCAGAAGGTAAGAGCTGGCATTTTGAGAGGTTCCTCAACCCTAAAATGGTTGAGAACCACTGACTCATGCTCTGCACATTCTTTCAGCTCTTTATCATCATTAATGTAAGTTTCCTTTACACAAAGGGCTAATTTGGCATCTTATATTTAAAGTTTCTCATTATGTTTTTATATTGCAGAAGTCCGTTCTATTTCAGTTACTTCCTAGTTAACTGCAATACTGACACTAGACTACAAGATTAAAACACAGCTATTAAGCAGTGTTCAAAAGTATTTCATAAAAAGGACAAGGACCTCTCTCTAGATATTAACAGAGAACTGAAGAGATTGCAAAATTGAAGCCAGTATTAGCTTTATTACTTTGTCTGCAACTCTAGGTGCATAAAGACATTTGAAAAATCTGGACCCAACTCCTTCTAACTTTGTAAAGATAGATCTCTTAACCTGATTGCTTTTCACGGATTAAAGATAGGGTGAGGGGAAGAGAAAAGTACAATTTCCCACTCTCAAATCCTTATCGGTTACAACTTGAATGAAGTCATTCAAATTAGGAGTTGCTCTGCATCTGTTAACTTTTGTTAATGCAGAAGAAGAACCTAAAACATATTGGTATTTAGAAAAAACATAAACATTAGAAAAACATGACATTGTATCATTGTAACAGTAGCTAGGGTCAGGAGGGACCTGGACAGTTAATCTAGCCTGACCCCCTGCCACAGGCAGGGATGAAAACCT
>NW_005842276.1:1189784-1193708 GCF_000455745.1 Alligator sinensis
CAGGTCCCCCCTCAGCCTCCTCTTGCTGAGGCTGAACAGGTTAAGGTCCTTCAGTCTCTCCTCATAGGGCCTGTCCTGCTGTCCTCTCACCAAGTGGGTGGCCCTCCTCTGAACCCTCTCCAGGCTGGCCACATCCCTTTTGAAGTGCGGTGCCCAGTACTGGATGCAGTACTCCAACTGTGGCCTGACCAGTCGCATAGAGGGGGAGTAGCACCTCTCTGAACCGGCTTGAGATGCACCTTTGGATGCATGACAAGATATGACTGGCCTTGCTGGCTGCGGTCTGGCATTGGCGGCTCATGTTCATCTTGGAGTCAATACTCTGAGATCCCTTTCTGTCTCTGTGCTTTCAAGAAGGGAACTCCCCAGCCTGTATGTATGCTGCGGATTCCTTCTCCCAAGGTACAGCACCCTGCATTTGGCTACATTGAACCCCATCCTATTCTCATCTGCCTATTTTTGTAGTCTGTCTAAATCTATTTGCAGCCTCTCTCTCCCTTCAAGTGTGTCCACCTCGCCCCACATCTTCATGTCATCAGCAAACTTGGACAGCGTGCTTTCCACCCCCTCGTCCAAGTCGCTGATGAAGATGTTAAAAAGTGCAGGCCCGAGGATCGAGCCCTGGGGTACCCCACTGCTCACATCTCGCCAGGTTGAGTACAACCCGTCCACCACTACTCTCTAGGTGTGCCCCATCAGCCAATTTTTTACCCATCCAACTGTGTAGGCATCAATGCCACAGTCGCTTAATTTATTGATGAGGATAGGGTGAGAGACAGTGTCAAAGGCCTTCTTAAATTCTAGAAAGACTGCGCCCACAATGACACCATCATCCAAGGATTTAGTTACTTGGTAATAGAAGGCAATAAAGGTTGATCAGGCAGGACCTGCCTTTGATGAACCCATGCTGGTTGCCCCTGAGCATGATCTCCCCTGCAAGGCCCCCCACAGATGTGCTCCTTGATGATTCTCTCCAAGATCTTCCTGAGCACTGAGGTGAGGCTTACAGGCCTATAGTTACCTGGGTCCTCCCTCCTCCCTTTCTTGAAAATTGGGACCACATTAGCCAGTTTCCAATCCCCTGGCACCTGGCCAGATGACCACAAATGCTCATACAGATGGGCCAAGGGCTCCATGATGAACCCTGCCAGCTCCCTCAACACCCTTGGGTGGAGGGCATGTAGACCTGCGGATTTAAAAATGTCTAGCCCTTCCAGAAAATCCCTGACTACATCTGCACTGACTGAAGACCTGACAGAGCTATCTCCACGATTGTCCCTACCTCTGGTAGGTGGGATATCCCGGTCCCTGTTCAAGAAAACAGAGGCAAAGGAACTGCTAAAAATATCAGCTTTCTTGTCTGGCGTAGCCACAATATTAGCATTTGCATCTTGCAGGGGCCCTACATTGCCTGGTGCCCCCTTCTTGCTCACAATGTACTTGAAAAAGGACTTTTTGTTGTCCTTAATCCTGGAACTAGCCTAAGTTCTCTCTCTACCTTGGCCTTCCTAATAGCCCTCCTACACTCATGGGCCAAGGAGTACTCCTCCTTGGTGACAGCTCCTGCCTTCCACTGGTTGTACGCCCCCCTTTTCGTCCTCAGGCATTGTGACATACTTATACAACTATTGAGGTTAGCTGAAGTTTAAGAGGTTTTCCTCCACTTCTGTTAAAAATAGCAACTTCTTTCGACTCAGAAAAGTTTAGAGGCCTCACTAATGAAATGCACTGCAACAGGTTATAGTAAATTTAGATGTTGACACAGGTGTTAGTTTCACATAGCTCAACAAAAGAGAAGTTAAATTAGGTTATTTAAAATTAAATGAAATGGAGCCATTAAATTAAAAATAATTCTAATATTGTAAAAGCCTTTGTCTGTCTGTCCATAAAGTTTTATTCGCACTCTGACTGGTTGCCTGAAACAACCTATCAGAGTGCTCCAAGAGCTTTCCAGACAGAAGGCAGCGGCAGAGTGCTGCTATAATAGTGGGGACACAGCAGGGAGAGTGAGGCCACCCTGGAGGTGGCAGCAGCAGCAGACAGAGTGGGCTTGGACCCCAAGTGGCAACTGGGGGGGAAGCAGGAAGGGAGGAGTGGGCCCAGGCCCGACGAGGTGCAGGGAGCAGGCCGAACCCCAAGTGGCAGGGGTGGAGGGAGGGAGGTGGACATGGGGCTCCGTCCCCCTGTGCCCCTCACCTTCATTCTTGACAGGCAATTTGCTAGTTCTAATATAACAGTTGAAGTGGATAAGAGAGTTTAATTGGAAAAAGAGTAATGGGTTTTCTGGAATCTAGATTAGAAGCCACATAACAAAAAGGATCACAATGAAAAGACAGATACTTGACACATCAAAAGAAGGATGTTCTTCCAAACAAAACACAGAATGGAAGAAATATTCAAGAACTCAAAATTAAAAAAGACAGAGGACCACGGTACAGAAAAAGACATCAAAGAGCAAAGGCAAGAGCACAGCTGGACAGCACTTATGACAAGGACAAAACCTGAAGTGAATGAGAAGTATAAAGGTATGACGACCAAGGGTTTTAGACTACATGTATGAACGAACATTTAGGGATCATGGTCAAACTGATGGTGATCAGTTTTGTAATGCTGAGTTCAAGGTCCAGGACAAGGCTGCAGCCTAAAAAGAAAGGAAGTAAAAGATCAAAAGTAACATTCACAATTTTGAAGCTGAGACAGAAGTCCTCAGTCGCATGATTTCCTAAAACCATTTTCTAAATACCTGAGGAGATAGAGGAATAAGGAAGAAGTTTTGTACTGTCAAAGTAGCATCTGATGTTAGAAAGCATGGAGGAGATTTGCTGAACATAAGATGACACTTCCCCTTTGTCTGTCACCTTATGAAGCAGTCAGGAAAGAAAAGCAAGGGAAGGCAAAAACCCACTACAGTATATACAACCCACATCTATAGACAGACAAACCAGTCTGGCTTCCAGATTTGCTCAACATGCAGCAAGCTGGTACAATCGGATCAAAAGAAGTGATGTACTGGGAAGTAATAGGCCCTTGTCTACAATAAACTTCTGGCAGCAGAACTGCATTGGGTAAGATTGTAAAAAAAACATTCCCTATAGCCAGCAGGTGTTTTCATGGCAAAGCTCCAGCGTTACACAGCTCTGTCAGTCAACCTCTTGTCATTCAGGTGAACCGGTAAGGTTTGGCAGTAACGAAGTTCCTTCTGCTGGCAGAGCTGAATTCACAGCAGAAGGATTGGCTGTCTCGCACTGCTATCATAGACGAAATAAGAGCTCATCTCCACAGATACCGAGAAACCAAAGCAAAACAATTACAGAGGTTTAAATTTATGGGGATCAAGTCAAAAGCAAATTAAACCCCTTTCTGGAGGCTTCTAATTCCTTTGCAAAGTGAATTTAGTTTGCTCTACCCCAGATGTGGATTAAGATGTGATTCAGTTTACACCTTATTTGGGTTTTCCTTAACTTTCCTGAGTGACCCCATGTAGACACTAGGTCTGTGCAAAGCTCCAGATGTCAATTCATTTCGGAGAAGATTCAGCCTGATTCGGCGGCCAAATCTCTGAATCCAAATAAAAAAAAGTATCAGGAGACCAATAAAAAGGTCCGAATCAATTCAAGCCTCTCTAAATCGATTCGGAGAGCTTCAAAAAAATCAAGCAGTCCCCATTCACTGCTGCAGGGAGCTGGACCCAGACTCCGTGGCAGTAAGTATGGGGGGGGAGCTAGAGGAGGGAAGTGGGGACCATGAGGGGACCCCCGCCCCCCTGGAGACCCCCAAATCCCTGCCCGCTCTCCCAGCCGCATCAATGGCTGCCCTGCCTGGCTCAGCTCCTGGCTCTTAAAAAAAAAAAAAAAACCCCAGGCTCACTGGCTCTTGCCAGGGGGGGGGGTGATCCCTGCTGCACCCCACCGCCCCCCGCTGTGT
>NW_005842276.1:1193726-1202436 GCF_000455745.1 Alligator sinensis
TGATGGGGATGAGAAAACAGGTGAGGAATAGGGCCTGTTTGAATCAGAGATTTGGCAGCAGCTAAATCTCCCAAGCAGATTCAGCCACTTTGATTCGGGACAGTGATTCAAATCACTGAATCAAATCACTGTCCCTTGAATCTGAAGCAAATACTAGGTGCTTCACACAGTCCCAAAATGTCACATGAAAAGCAGAAAATAAAATGTAAAGGAAAACCCTCTAGCAGAAGTGCACACTGCATGAGCTGCACAACCCTAAGCCCCCACTAGACTGGCAGTCTTTCAGTGTTAATCATTATCAAGGCTGCCTACAGCAGAAGACATGGCACCTTTAATTAACAGGTGGTGCATAAATTTAAAACAGCAAGTCTAACACAGTGTTCATGAGCCCAAAAAATCATACCAGATGTTGCTCATGGCCACAAGACTTAAAACAGAGTTTGTCAGACAGCCAAGTATGATGCTCCCTTCCATCAACAGCAGAACTAGGGATGGGCACATGGGGCACTGGCCCTGGTCACAGATTTAGAGAGGGCACCAGAATAGCAGTTCCACACCACAGCAGTTGAATGCATGGATACAGCACCACTGTAGAAGCTGCAGTAACAGCTCCCATTGAGGAGCAGGTAGACAGTACACAGCTGCCATGGTCATTGAGTCCTCAAGGGAGGCAAGATTTAACCCCTTCCCCCCCCCACCACTCCCCCTCTCCAGCACTCTGTCCCTCCCCCAGCAGGGTTTGCCCAGGGGTTACAACTAATTAGTTATACCGTACATTACATATTCTTTATTGTTGCCAAAGGGCCAAAGATTAGGGACCAGCAATCTCAAACAGCATAACAGCTTCCAATTACCCTTAAATTCTCCTTTGACTTCTAAGATCTAATGCTTGTCTGAAGTAGAAAAAAGGTAAACATGGTAGAGGACTTACTAGCAATTAACTCTCTTCAAAAGACTACATCCTTCAGTGAGAATCTGCAGAGGCAAGTAGCAACAACTGACACAGGATACAGTAGGCATGAACACAGAGATGCTATATTAGATCAGATCACAGGTCTATCCCATCCAGTATCCTGTACCTCACAGAAACAAAGTAGATGCTACAAAAAAGGAGTATATATGCAGCATCTCTATCCTGTGCCACTCCTCCCGTACCATTTCCATCATACAGAGTGCCCTGAAACCCTAAATTCTATGTTGAATCTCTACCAGGTTTAATACAGATAGGCCTATGGTTGCTTGGATTTACCCATTGCCTTTGAACCTGGTTAAATTACCAGTCTCTACAATATCTTGTGGCAGTGAGTTCCACACATTAAAATGTAAGCTAGGTAATCAAAAAAAAATCTTCCCTTTTTACATTTTAAACCCTGCCTCTTAAAAATTTGTTGCATAAAATGTTTTTGCGTATCACCTAGTTCTAGTATGCTAGGACAGTAGTAAATCCTTATATACTTTCTTTCATGGCATTTATTCTTTCTACAGACTTCTTTCACATTGCAACTGATCACCTTTCCTATAACACGAAGTCAAATATACAGCCCATCAGCCAGATCCAGCCTGTGCAACCACTATCTGGTCTGTGGGACTACCTGTGGGCCACAAAGCTGGGGAGGCATGGCCAGTAGGGGAGCAGCCCAACTCAGAATTCATGTCCCTTGGGCCATGGAGATCAGAGCACAAGGGCACATGAAACCTAATACAGCTCTAGTAGCTCTTAGTCTGCTTCACCCTATGTCACACTGGCAAACAGGTTAACCTCCTCAGCAAACAGCCCACTGGCACCACATGCTGCCTGCTTCATGTCAGAGTCAGAGCCAGAGCCATAGCTGCTGCTGCCACTACCACCATGTACCCCGTGTTCTGCTGCTTTCACTGTCTAAGTAAGGCACAGTGGCTACAGCTCCAGGATGGGGCATGCCAACACACAGCAAGAACCAGAACTGCCACTACCAGGACCAACCCATGCCCTAGGTTGGATATGGAAAGACGCCCTATAGTCCTGATTCAGCCCAGGGCAAGACAAGTCTGACACCCCTCTACTAGCCTTTTTAGTCTCCCCTTATACAGAAGTCTCTCCATACCCCAGACCATCCTTTCTGCCCTTTTCTAGTTCTACGATATGCTAGACCTACTGATTTTTTTTTCTTTCAAAAGATCTTTTTTTAAACAGTGACCTTCTAAACTGGCTATTATGGTAAAAGGAGTATAGAATAATTCTTTTTTACAGAGGCAAAAATTGTGCTCTTGGTAACAGCTTGGAGAATAGCCATAGCCAAAATTGCTACCAAGTATATTAGATTTCAATATATTTTTTAAAGACGCTTCAGCTGATGCACTGTAAATTAATATCTAAGTTCATCAACTTCGATAGCATAGCAATAACTATAGTTTGGCATCCAGGCTTTTTGCCCGAAACCACAAAATAAAATCTGTGATCCATTTTCAGACAACCCTAATATGGCAAAAGTCAAACCTTAAGCAACGTCTTTTAGGGACTCATCATACTGATCTTATCCTCTGCAATATGAACTTAAGGTACTCAACATTCCCTCAGTAGGGCAGATTGTGATTCATGACATCCAAGGACAGGTTGTTAATAAAATTCTTGAACCTTAAAGAGCATACATTCCGAGCCTCAAGAAGCCATCATAACTCTGACACCTTTTTCAGATCAGTGATTCAAGGCTTTGCCCTCAAAAGTGTTTTAAAGCCTTGCAGATAAGTTACTCTTAAGTCCAGTTGTCCTTTTTACAAAAATCAGAAAAAGGAGTATTTTCCTAAACAGACCCCCTGTACAAGGAATTAATACATCACTAAAGCATTAATCACCTACTTATGCAACTCATCTTAATCCAGTTATCTAGAGATGCACCTATGTAAAATTTTTCAAAGAGGCTGTCCCCATTCTAAAGCTAACATTTTGCAATCGTGGCGATTTTATGCCCCATGTAAACCTAGCATACTCACTACGGAAACATAAATACATACTTTTATCCATGCATAAATAAATAAAAACTTCCCTCAAAAATAAAACTACAACCCCCCCACCCCAGCCCCCCAAAACAACTCACCATGTCTTTGTAAGAGTCAACTTCTAATCTTCTTTCCATTTTAAAAAGGAGTTGCAAAGGCATAACCTCCTCTAATAGTTGTCATGTTTTTTGGCCACATGGACTAACACCAGAACAAATGTAGGAGATAAAGATTCAAAACCTTTTATCAAACTCCCAGATCTGCTTGAGGTCCAACAGAAAAGCCACACAAGTTTTCCCCTAGACTTGAAAAAGGATTTATTGAGTTGGCTTGCTTGGACTGCTGAGATAAACTGAAAGAGTATCAATAAAACTAGAGTTTAAATACTAAACTATTCTTTACAGAATGGAAGCTCCAACTCAAAATATCCCCAGAAGGACAAAAGGAAAAAAATTACATTGTAAGCACTGAGGACATGGCAAGGTCCCCGAGTTTGTTGTAACGTTGGCAATAAAGGAGTCGGAGAATCTTCTGGGCATTCTACCAGTTGGTACCATTCGCAAGCAAAGGAGGTGCGACAGAAGAACAAGAGGTCTTAATGCATACTGCTCTCCGAATGATTCTTCAGGACAAAACCAGGAAGTGTTAATTCACAAGTAAGAATATGCAGAAGCCAACTAGAAAAAAGGAAGACTGATTCAGCATCTGAAAGCTAACTGAAAACCAGCTGCCTTAAACTTCTCCACTGTCTCACATATCTGAATAAAAGCTCAGCTCCTCAAAACAGAAGCTCCCTCACCTTACAAGTTGAAGGAGAGGTGAAAGTCTAAGGAAAATTTGCATCTTGTGTAGTGATGGCTCAAAATCTGGGTGCTAATTAAAATGCAACTCTCACAGTGCATCTTGTCACTTCGTAATTTACCCATAACTGTCCCAAAATACCCAACCCTCCCAGAAAAGTGGCAAAGCCAAAAATACTTGTTCATTCAGATGCGAGATATACAATGCTTCAAAATTAACTGTTCTACTTAGATGTCTATCACATAAGAAACTTTGTTGTTCTTCATGTATCGTATCACCTGGTGGACTGGCAAGTGCTTCCCTTTACTGGATGCTGTGGGATGGATTCGATGGTTTCATCAGTCACCATCAATTCTCAATTCAGGAGCTTTTGGTAGTGCTCCTTCCAGCAGTTTTTGATGGACTTGTCTTTGAGGAGTGTACTGCCATCTTCAGATTAAGCATCCAGCCCTGACAGCATACTGGCTAAGGTCTTCAGAATTGGTGGGAAACTATTACCAACAAGCTGCACACACGGTTTCTCAAAATCTGGAACACTGAGAAAATTCCCACTGAGCTAGGGAATGTAGATATTGTCACTTTTTAAAAGGTAGATAAGTCTGATTGTGGAAACTATTGAGGTATCACCTGCCTCTCCAGCACTGGGAAAATCCTTACTCGAATTCTACTGAACTGAATACTCCCTTTTACTGAGGAAATCCTTCCCAAGTGTAGCTTCAGGCCATTGAGAGGCACCACTAACATAATTTTTGTGGCCCAACAAAACCAGGAAAATGCCAAGAAAACCATAAGGAACTATATATGGTCTTTATCAATTTGACCAAAGCCTTAGACTCCATGAACCATGAGGCTGTATGGAAGGTCTTATTTAACTTTGGCTGCCCAGGGAAATATATCACCATCCTAAGACTCCTGGCATGGCCAAATGACTGCCTCCATCCTATAAACTATGGAGCACTTTGCCATTCAAAATGGTGTCCAGCAGGGCTGTGCGACTGTCAATTCTGTTTTCCATCTTTCTTGCAGTCATCAAGATATGCATCCATGACCAACTGCCACATGGCATTGGCAGAAAGTACAGGATGGACAAAAACCTTTTCAATCTCTCCCACCTCCATGCTGAAACCAAGTTACTTCGGCCTTGATTGTGGAACTTCAGTACACCAATGACTGTGCTGTCACTGCACATATGGGAGAGGGCCTACAAACAACCCTTAACTGCTTCTCTCCAGCATACCAGTGTTTGGGACTGACCCTTACACTGGAAAAACAAAGGTGCTTCATCAGCCTACTCCAGGCCAATCAACTTTCCTGGCAAAGTTCCTCATTGATGGACAGGAGCTGGAGAATGCTGAACACCCTGCATACCTTGGCAGCCCTCTCTCAAAGAAGACTAATGTTGACAAGGAGATCCAGTATAGGATCCAATATACCAGCTGTCTTCAGAAGATGGAATCATCACATATTCAATAATCATGGTATCAGGACTCTAACATAGCTCCTACAATATAAGGCTGTAGAAATCTCAACTCTTCTCTATGGCTGTGAAGCTTGGATGACCTTACAGGGACCACCAGAAAAGCCTGGAACACCACACCAGTGCTACCTCTGGAAGATCTTTGGCATAAAGTGGGAGGATTGTCGTACAATGCCAGTGTCCTCACCGACACTAACACCACCAGTATGAAAGTACTGATTATTCAACATCAGCTACAGTGGACAGGACACTATGTGGGCATGCCTGATGTACATTTACCAAAACAACTGCTATACTACAAACTCAGCCAAGGACAAAGGACATGTGGGGGCTACAGGAAATGCTTTAAGAACACCCTCAAGATGCACATTAAGAAGTGCAGCTTTGACACCACCAATTGGTAAAAACTTGCTTAGGAGAAGGCTACATGGGTGGCACCTTATATGAGAAGATAAATTTTCCTCAAAGTAAAATGGTCTCACCCTGGAGGAAAAAAAAAAGAGACAGAAACGAAAGGAAAGGAAACAAGACCAAGAAATCCGCAGTTTGACCCTCCTTTTAACCACCCACCTGCGGTGTTTGCCAGAGTCTGCAGCTCTAGGATTGGCCTTCTTAGCCATTAACGGACTCATTTATGATGACCCTTTATTTGACCCATGGAAATGATCCATCCTAGACTGTGAAGGATCACCAACAATGATGTAAGAAACTACCAATACAATGGCTGCACCCTCCTTCCAACTACCTTGCCAAGCAAGCAGCAAACCGAATTTGAATGCAAGGACTGCCATTTAAGATGCCCAAACTATATTCCGTTAAGTTGCTACTTGGTCTTTTAGAAAAGCAGAAAAAGGGACCATATCATGCCCACTTAAACACTGAAGTCTTCAGCAGCAATACAAGGTAGCTTATATATTGTAAGACAACCTACTGTCACATGTAAGGTAACATATTGTAACACCTTGGATCTCTGCCAGAGACATTAAAACTCATTCAGTGTCTTTAAGAGTTTATAAAGTTTAAAAACCCAGATACAAAGGACAAAAAGGAAATGGAACAAAATGAAAATTACCACATAGTTGTAGCAATAGGTAAATATCTACTAATGCAAAACATTCGTCTATTAGATTATTTTTTTAAAGGATGTAAGACAGTAAAGAGGTCCAGACCAGCTAAGTAGCAGTGTTGCTTAAGCAAGCTGCAGCAAAAGTAAACAAACAATTTACTAGTCTGGTTGTATCTTAATAGTTACTATAATCCTAACTATAGGTTAACATGGGCAAGTTAATTTATCTTCAACAGGTGAAGAAAATGCAGAGAAGCTTATTGATTTATTCCAAAATCAAAAGGTTGCAGTATCCTGATGGCAGAGAGAAACAAGGAAACATGAACCCATAAAAACTTCAGCAATTCATTATCATTTTCTCTCTCTTAACTGGAGAACAAGTAGCATACAAGCAGCCTTACATCCCTCAATTGCATACTGGCCTCCAAAATATCCTTTTCAGTACTGAAATAAAGATAAAAATTAAGGTAACACACTGACATTAAGGTAGTTATGAATTATAGTAATTAAGACCAGTTATACCTGAGGTTTTGTCCATTATTTTAATTTCTTACAGCATAAGAAGACTATTCTGTTGTTGTCATACATAGCCAAAACAATCTGCCCAACAAAAACAGAGTAAATCTGAGTAAAATCAAAGAGTGCCTAATTTGAGATGCTCATGTGATTGCACAACTTCCTGTCAGAGGTCTAGCTATATTTCCACAACAACACTGCACTGCAAGCAATCACAAGTCAGGCAGATATTTGAAATATACAACTAAACAAAGCTTAACATGGTTAAACCATAAAATCCGTATACCATTATGCAAATCTATATACCAAAATCCAACAAAGCTTATGTGCTTTTTTGGTATATGCATATAAAAAGGTAGACTTGTTCCTTTTGCCGTTTACAAAAAAAGGGTTTCCCCACAGTCAAAGATGACATTTTTATATTTGCTTTTATTCTTTTATTGTAAACATGCTCTCAGCAGGCCTTATTTTCAAATTCCAATTTAAACCTTAGTGCACAGGTTTTGTATTAATAATAAAAAATTTTTAAAAATCAACATAGAGCAAAGACTGCCAAAGGCTGGAAATAAAATTCCATTAATTTGTAAGAAATGGTTACAAACAACAACAATATATTCTACATACTTACAGGGTACAACAGTTGGGGGCCAACCTTTTTGGCAGGCATGCCACAAAGTAACCCTGCACCTTCCCCAAGGGACATTCCAGTCCCCTTCCTCTGTCCAATCTGGGGATCTGTGCCCCTCTGCTCAGTCTCCTGCTTTGCCCTCTGCTTCCTACCCCATTCCTTGCAGTGTTGCCTATCCCCTCCCTTAGCCATCAAGTGTCCCGCACACACACAGGCTGCTCATGGTCACCTGCAACATGAGTGCCACAATTTGGCCACCCATAGGGCAGACGTTCAAAGGCCTGCATCATCATATTGATAAACAGCGTTTATATCACCATTTAAACTTATTGCAGAAGTAATGCTAAAATCAAATACATTGATGTATAAAATCCAATTGCCACAGCAGATTTCTGACAACAGCAATAAGGCATATTTGACAGTTTATACATACACACATGCACGAGGCTCTAAATGTGAATTTTCTGACGTCTTTCTGAAATAGTAAAAGAACAGTACTGTCCAGCTGTGTCCATAATAACACAAACCTATGAAAACATGAAGTATGTTCTTAAGTGGCTGCTAGCCACTATTTTTCAAGATAACAGTAAACTGTTTTCACTTGACTGAAGAGTACATAGCACAACTGAGAAAGAAAAATTATTACAGACAATAACACTTCACCTACCCCACACACCTTGTTACCACCAAAAGAGTAGTGACTAAGTTACTTAGAACTGTGTATGGTACACACAGGTGTAATTATAAATGCCTACATTAAAAACAAAATATAAAAAGATTCCCATCACAAACAACTTAAGCCTCATCAGAAATAAGGTCTCCCATACAAACTTAATTAAATCCCTACTTCCACATATCTCCTATGAAAGGTTTGCCAACAGTACATACAATGTGTGTCAGACAAACATAGAAAACAACATTTCCCACGGGTTTATCTAAACCTCTCAGGCAACAATATGGCTGGGTTTGGCTTCTGTGATTTTGTTTTGCCTTTAAATCACTATCAAGAGCACAGGAAAGTACCACATTTGAACTGAGGGGAAGTTATTTTATCCAAATTTCACGACAGAAAAATATAACATCATCCCAATCTTAGAACAGTAGCAAATATAAAGACAGATGATATTGTATGCACAATGAATAATATGCACAAAGTACTAGGCAGTGAAAGGTTAAATGGTTAATCGTTTAACCGTTAACTACAGTGATGACCACTTAGCTTACCAGGCAGGGAAGTGGGGGGGGG
>NW_005842276.1:1202467-1205332 GCF_000455745.1 Alligator sinensis
GGAATTAGAAGGCAGCAGGACAGACGGGAGTGAGGGGAGAAAGAAGGTAGTGAGAAGGAGAAACATGGACTAGTACCCAAAGTCTAAGAGGAAAACAGCAAGCAGCCTAATAAATGATTCATCAATTAAACAATTAGCTGTTCATTCGCAGGTGCTCCCTTCCTCCCAGCACAGGGCTTACCATGGACTGTGTTGTTTGGCTGCTCCTCACCCCACCCAGTCAAAGGGCACCTGGACCCCCCAGTCAAAGGGCACCTGGAGCTGAGAGCCGCTTCCAGCTATGTCAAAGCTGCTGTGTTATCAGTTAATTATTTAACCAATATAGTTGGAGATGGTTAAATGAGTATTTTAAGATATTAGAAAAAAGTACTTTGCAAGCTTTCAGGCCCAAGTACCCTCTTTCAGACAGAGTCTCTGCTGTTCTGACATCTCTAAGGAATCTCAGACCAGCAGAGACTCCCTGAAGAAGGGTGCTCAGGCCTGAAAGCTTGCAAAAAAACTTTTTTCCAACTACTTAGCAGATCGAATAAAAGATATCATATCTACCCAAAGAAGCTTGTCCACCTAGGTCTTTAGACCAACATGGCTACAACCAAAAGCCCCTTAAAATGATATTTACATCCCTACAAAGTAACAGAGAAAAAGACTTCTTTGATCTGCTTTAGTATCATTCTGTTAACACTGAAAAGCTAGGAAATAGGCAAGTTTAACCACCATGTTTCTGGTTTATCAATATCAGTATTAAAACTTAAATCTTACTGATTACTATCCTTCCATACAAGATCCAAAGCTTCGTAAGTTAAAGTTAAATGACAGTTTAACTCACAAAAGGATTCATTAAAAACAATTTCCTCCTTTCACGATACTGGTCTCCTTTTTGGATTTAGAAAATACAAACCACATTTAAGCCCAAAAAAGGAAAGGGAGCCAAAACTTCCTGGAGCAATTTAATGGATTCTGTTGAAAGTTTCTTCTGCCTCTCCTCAGAATGGAGGAAGGCTAAATCTGGGCCTGCTCAGTGCAGTCTCAGGGTGCATCCCCATGAGCAGAACATGCATTTTGCCCCAGGACAAGCAGCAGCAGCACCCAGGAAATGCCCATACCACATGCACTCAGCAGACTACCCTGGGTGGGGTAGGGGAGGCTGGGGCCAGCAAATGTGCTAGTCCCAGAAGCCTTACCTGGGGTCCTGAGGGCCTCGGGGAGCTGCAGCACTACTGCATCACAGAGCCTGGCCAGCAGCCAGAGTGTGACTGGCCAGCCAGGCTCTGGTTCTGAGCAGCTTCTGCCACATGTGCTGCCCCACTTTTTTTTTAGTGCATTTTTGACCCCAGGATCTCTCCCAGCTCATCTGGACACACCCTCAGAGGGCATGGAAAGAGATGATGATGGAGAAGCAGAAGTGTGAGACCAGTAACCTATCCTGGGAAAAAACAACTGAGAACAGCCAAGATCCTGCCCCAAGTATTGTCACATCTGTTACATTTTCTTTCCTTTTACCTGGCTGACTGCTCCATGAGAAAGTAAAGCTGAGGAAAGTACAAATGCCTGATAGGAGGAAGAATGCAGATGGATTGGAAAGAAAAAAAGTGTGTCTTTTAAGTAGTAACTGGTAATTCTATATATTAAGTCTGTACAGCACAAAAAACCCCTTCTCATTCAACATTCTGGCCTAGTGGGTTAGTAACCTCCAAGCAGTACCAGATGAGACGGAACAAAATCAACGATGGACTTTGCTAAACCATGAAAAGGATATTACAGTGATGAGCAGCAATACAAAGAGCAAATAGAGGTAAAAAGTTTGATACAAAGGCTGTCAAGTACTTTAAAAAGGAAAGAAATATTAACAGTGATTGAAATGGCCGGCGCTTCGCAAGCCAAGTTGGCAACCAGGGCAAACCTTGCAGTAGATGTAGGAGGTTGCGTGGAGGCAGGTTCTGACAGCTGGGGAAGGAGTGACAGGAACACATGGGTTCAGAGAGCAAAGGGCAAACCGCCTTTCCCATGCTGGAAACGTCTAAATGGTCCCAGCTGACCCGCTTCCTGCCCTGGCTCTGTTGTTCTTAAACCAGCAGCAGCCAGGAACTGTTCTGGAGTTCCCAACATAGCAATAATGCTGGAGCATGGACTCCATTAGGGTGAAGGGCAATTCTGGAGCCCCTAACTTGGAACATGGGACAGATTCCCCTCTCTCACCCCTAGTGACACTACTGCAGATGGCACAAAATGATTAGGGACCTACCAAAAAATTGCAATTTTTGCAGAAACCGATTTTGAGCAGGCTCCACAAAAAGAAGTGCAGGGTCCGCACCTTTGGTGGTCTCCCTGGGGAAAAAAAATCAATCTCACTGAAAAAAAAAAAACGTTGGTTCCCTCTGGGGAGCCAGAAGTCCTTGTGACCAGTGTGGCCTGGCTGCACAGCCCACAGGAAAAGGGGGAGAGAGAGGATGGTGTGCCAGCATGGCAAGATGACTGCTGCCCTGCTCCTCACTGCTGATTGGCTGTGAGAGCTATCCATCATATGGCCCCACCCCTTGTCAACTGGTGGCAAAGGGCAGGGCCAGGACTGACAGCCCTGGCAGCCAATCAGCAGCAAGGTGTGGGGCTCTATGGCAGACAGCCTGGAGCCAATCAGTGGGGAAGAGCAGGACCACCAGGGCCCCTCAGCCAGAAGCATGGCAGGAGCCCACCATGCTCCGCCCACTGTCAGGCTTGCAGTCTGCCCAAAAAATGATCTTGCAGTCTGCCAGCAGCCACTTTGACTTCAGCAGATCCCTAAAAAAATGATACTTCACCTGACAAGGTTCCTTGGGTGAATTTGATATCTTTTATTAGACCAACCCAAATGGTTGGAGAATAGTTATT
>NW_005842276.1:1205405-1218982 GCF_000455745.1 Alligator sinensis
AATAACTATTCTCCAACCATTTGGGTTGGTCTAATAAAAGATATCAAATTCACCCAAGGAACCTTGCCTGCCTATATCCTTAGACCAACACGGCTACAACCTAAACCCCTGCATACTTCACCTGACTATTTTCAGAGTAACAGTTGCAATAGGATAAGTCCTATTCCTGTTCTTAAAGCATTACACAAACTCTGGAATTGAATTTTTCCTGTGCACCCTTAACTTCTTCAATTGCCCATTAGTAAAAATTTAATTTACTTAAGTAATTGGTCCAGGACACCAATTAGTTCTCTTTAGGCATAATGAAAGACCTGCACTGTTTGCCACTCTAAAATGTTGGTAAAATTCTAATTCCCAAACAAATGACTAAGATCAAAGCGTATACTTGTATTAGAATGAAGAAACCTTTATACCAGAAGTACAGACATGGACTGGAAGACGTAACTCAATTGGAATGAATTCTTACCCATTTTATCTGTAGGATTCTTCAAAATTGTCCAGCTACATGCTATAAATGGAGCTTATGTTTCGTTTTAATCAAGGGATACATTTTGGAAGCTACCTTATACAAGAAGTCTTGTAGTTTATTTGGCTACAAAAATCAAGCCTAACAAAAATAAAATACAGAAAATGGCAATATTTTCCCCCAAAGATTGTACTCACCAATTTAGGTGCTACACTTGGACCTTTTCAGATGAGGACCCAAGATATTTTTGGAACTAGTTCAGTTCCTCTAATGAACTAGTTAATTGCAAATATCATTGGCCAATTGGAGGCAAATGGAAAACATCCTTTAAAAAAACTGACAAAAACACATCAATAAAACACACCAGCAAAACTATAGTATACAGTTAATTTCATGTTCGGGTACAGGTGACCCTCCCTAGCAATATGCCTCAGGGAAGTCTTCCCCAGATAGGAGGAATAACTGGCTGCTTGCAAATGTAAAAAAACAAAAAAGTAAAGCAAAGTGCTGCTTTACTTTAAACTCAGCATGCTCCTGAGCCAAGCCCAGTAAATGCCTCAAAGAGGCAGCACATAACCCAGTTCACCCAATGTCTGTATAGATCAGAGACTTCGGGGAGGGGGGTTGGCACTTACCTACTAGCCAACTGAATCAGCTTTAGCTACAAATGTTGAAAAGCCCTACTGAAGCACCTGATCTATACAAGCGCTGCAGACCCAAGTTGAAGTAATGCGCTGCTTCTTCTGGTAAAGCACATTTTTGTTTTGTTTTTTAACATCTGCAAGCACCTCTGTTACAGCTTTTCAAGTTTGTTTTGTATGCCTAAAGTTAAATATCTTGTGCAATACAAGGAGCCTCAGCCATAATGCAAGTATATGGTATTGTATCTGGCTTGGATGAAGCAGGCCTATGAGTAAGACAAGGTCCTAAAAGTGCCTTCAGTCAATCACGCACAATTAAGGCTTCAAATAATGCACTGTATGAAAGAAAATATACGCAAGACTATGAATAAAATTAAAGCAAATCAAATTCCAGACAGTGTCTGAGGCCCTCTAACTAATTCAAATATGCTGCCTTGTAAGTGGGAGGAGCTGAATATTTTAAAGAGTGGGAGGAACTTAAATTTTTTAATCACTAGCTTAGTGATCTTTAAAAATATCCTATGGAGATTTTTTTAAACTTTTTCCTCTCCCCAAATCCTTTGAGTGGTTTTACCATTCCTTTAAGCAGGTAGCTTCCCCTTTCGGAGCAGCACATTTATGCCATATCATATCAACTAAGCATTAGACACTACAATAAAATGGAAAAATAAAAGTCAGAGCTTGCACGAAATGCATTGAACACTGATTAGGTGATTGGTTTCAAAATGTTAAAATGCCTCAGAATTCGTTGTAAGGTCCTGCAACAATTAGCTCTCGACTCCAGGCCAGTTAAAATTGAACAGTAGTCTAGAAGCAAACAAGGGTACCACTTACTGGTCACAGCTTATCAGTTTTGTGGACAACATACTAGAGACGGGTGAAACAGGACAGGTCATCAATACAGATTAATCTGGATTTCTTGGGGAACTGTGTGCTGTTATACAGAATTATACTTTCTAATACAACCACACATCTAGGAACAAGAAATGGTAACCAAACTTTCAAGACAGAGGAAAGAGCCTGGAGTTGGGAGGACAATCAGTTGAATATGAGCTCTCAGTGAGCTGTTGTAATCCCAGGCTAAATGTGATCCTTGAATATCTGAAGAGGGGAAATATTAAGGAAGGAAGTATTTGTTTTAATGTCTGTATTAATGCTCATGCAACTGCTCCTCCAATACTGCACCCAGCTGTGGTGTCTACAATTGAAAGGAAGAGGCTAATAAGTTGCAGTGGATTTAGAAAGAGGCACAAGAATCAGCTTTCTAAAACAAAGCTTATGGCAAGAGATCAACAATCGAGGAGACAGGTAAGTGGCCATTTTCAATAATTTAAAGGGACCAATACAAGAAAAGTTTGGTAGGAAAGAGCACTTCAAAAAGAGAAAAGAGTTTGACAAGAGCCAATGGCTAAAAAGCTGAAACTAGGGCAAATGCAAATTATATAAAGGGTACTTTTTATAAAACATCAAGTGTAATTTACCATTAAAATACCTTACCCAGGTTTACCGTACTTTTCAGTCACTAGAGTCTTTAAATAAATAAAAAATACATTGTTTCCCCCACCCAAAAAATTATATATAAACATGGATGTTATCTTTTTTTATTGTATCATGGGCTTACTCTGATGAGAGAATATACTTTAAACACACTAAGGGCCAAGGTATTACATAAGTCAAATTAAAGTCTTTCATATGGAAAAGGTTTCATACAATCAGGAAGTAAAGGTACCTGCTAGTCCAAGTGATAGAGATGAAGAAGTACACATTTTTCCAAGCAATATAGGTAGAGAGGTATTATGATAGACATTAGCATCTACATATCGAATAAAAGTTCCCTGTAAAGGTTGACTTCCAGACCTTGACCAGGGTTAGATCTATAGAATCTCTTCATTACCAACAAGCCTATAAATACAAAGCTTTAGCTCTGAAATCCCTTGACACATGCTTAATGGACTTCTATTTCTAGTGAAAAGGGTTCCCAAAAATAATTAGAAGCTATGGACAAAGTATTAAAATGAAAGACCATTTAAAATGGTCTAGTACCCTGAACAGATTGATGGAATTCCAAGGTGGGAAGAGGGATATGAGGCTTGGATAGAAGCTTCTACACATCAAATTTCAGAGCCTTCTCTGTTGTGGCTGCAACATGATGTTGTTGCTGAAAAAGATGCCTTTAAACAAGGAAGTCAGATGAGACACAGAAAGAGGAACGAAAACTGCTTAAGGTACCTGACTATAGACCCTCATATCATCCTTCTTTGAAAATAGCAGACACGTAAGAAATTGTCAGTTGATTTCACTTTTCTCCTATATAGTTAATGTTTCATTACTGAATAACATATCACCTTGAAGGTAAGTTCTTCTACAGATTTAGTTCACTTAACTTCCTATTCATACTAAGTCTGGTTGCTTAACAGAATAGCTTACAAACAACTCTTGGTGTTGAGTCCATAACAAATCATAATAAGCTTAAAGAACGAGCCCAAAGGAGGCATCAAGAACATTCTGCAAAGAGAGTGTGTAGTCTTATCTGGTTATTTCTTGAAAGCCACTGGTTAGGTGTGCTTCAAACTGAGAATCTTTTAAGAGTGTGATCCTTTTCAAAGCACACTAAGCATCTGGTATGGGCAGCATCCAATCCCATCATCACGATCTGGGAGAACGTCTGTTCACCACAGCGCCCGAAGGGATGACAAGATCGAACAGTCACAAACTCCACCGCAACCGATTCAGGCTGGACATAAGGAAGAACTGCTTCACTTTCTGAGCCCCCAAGGTTTGGAATAGACTGCCACCAGAGGCGGTTCAAGCACTCACTTTGAACGCCTTCAAGACACATTTGGATGCTTATGTTGCTGAGATCCTATGATCCCTGCTGACTTCCTGCCCCTGGGGCAGGGGGCTGGACTCAATGATCCTCCGGGGTCCCTTCTAGCCCAAATGTCTATGAAATATATGAATGTTGGACCAAGTAGGCACCAATTCAAGTCAAGCCTTTTATCCTTTTGGATGTGGTAAACAGAACCAAGTCCAAATTAATCTAAGCTAAGAAATTTAAGGTTTCTTATCTAAGAAAACAAAGAATCTACAAAAGAACCAGCTAACCTTAAACATAAGCAAAGGGGGGGGGGGGGAAGGAAGGGGCAGGAAAGGAAGGAAAGGCACAAGTGCTTTTTTTGAACACCACTGTTACCAGTACTGCACCCACTGGTATATGCAATGGAGTGCTGCACATACCTAAAATGTCATAGAAGAATGGCTCATTATTATAAACTGACCTGAACAAGACTGAAGTCAGTAACACAATTCCTCGCTCTTCCCCACTCCCCACCCTGCTTTTAAGTTTAGCCTCACTTCTCTCAGCACAATGAAGTGTTACAAGCCCCTCCCCACAACATGTATTTTTTTTATTATTAAAAACCATCCTGTTTATAACCATTCTGTTAAAAGCCAACCTGCTTGTGCAGGTTGCCCCAACCATTGTCATGTTTATTTCCTTCAGCCTCCCTGGAACCTCTTGGGCATCAATCCCACCTTTGCTAAAATGTCAACAAAGCTATTCATCAAAAAAAACCTCTCTGCACGACTAGTAATTTTTATTATTAAAATACATCAAGCAAGATCAAATCCAATAACATTTGCAGGTTCTGCTGAAAGCTCTCTTGGAAGCTCATATGTCTATTTCCCTCTTTAACAATTTTTAAGAATATCGCCTTTCTTGAAGGAAATTTTTAAATAACCAGAGTAACACACCCCACCCATACCTTTCTAAAAGCTCAGGTTTTGTTCTGTTGCCTTTTAGAACGCTATTTCTTCACTAGTCTTGCTGTTATCAAGGCACAAGCAATGGCAAAACTCCCAATATATCCACCCACTCCCAATATGCTGTTGACTGCCACCTTTAGACAGACAAATTGCTTAAAAATGCAAAGGCAGTTGACAAGCTAAATACACTAGGTCCCTAACTATTCAGAACCCTTAGTAGGCAAGAGATGGATTAAAATCTTGTCAGCTTGTCCCCGCTTAATGGTTTATGAAAAATGCCATCAGCAGGAGGAGTTTTCATGAAGAGAACAAACTACGGAAGCTGTGAGAGGAATAATGTGATATGGTAAAAAGGTAACAACGTTTATTAAAAGAAGTCCAATTTAAAGGTCTTTTTCATCTGTTAAATGGGACAAACAAGACACACACACACACACACCCCACTTCCCTAGGGACTAAAATATAAAAAAGACTTCAGCTAGAAAAAAATTTTACACCCACTAAGTAGAAGCTGATAAACATGAATACAGATTGTTGTATAGCTATCTAGCACACATGAATAAAACAGACATAATTAATCTACCATGAGAATGTTAGAATAAAGGATTAAGCCTTGATACATAACCAAAGGAAGAATATTTCCTGAACATATTTACGGAAATTAAGGCTAGGCAGTCCTCGCAACTGTCTTGTCTGAATTTCAAATACTGCATGGGCCTCACTGCAGAAATCTTCCATCACCTAAAATTTCTAGAGTAGGTCATGTCATCTTATAGCTGCAGAAGAAATTCTGATTCAGCCCTTATGTTGCAAATACATACAAGTGCCCATTATAAAATTACTAGGCATTCTAGCACCGTTAAGAAAATATAAGCGCTAGAAACATTTTTGTCATGATGCACTGCAGTCAGGATATGGTGATTTGGTCATGAAACCATCTCCCCCCCCAAAAAACCAAACGAAACCATACATATTTAATAGTTAAATGTATTTTTTCCATGTGTGTGTAATTTGAATTGTTTTATTAATTCTAATCCATACTCTAGAACTAAATCTTAGACTTTCTGTGCAATCAGCTTTTTGATGATGCAGACAGATAAACAATTATGCCATTTTCAAGTGGAGGATGGGGGGAAATTCGCTTTTCATAACAGCATGTCAGATGATCCATTCTGTTTTACCAGACTCTTCTGAAGCAAGTGAAACTAAACTCCAGAGATTTACCTCTAAATGAAACAAGGTAAATTACTGCAATTTACCTAAGCACTTACTGTACAATATAGCAGCAGACAGATGAAACTACTAAAGCAGATACAGTCACACCATGGCAGAGTTCCACTTCCAACTTCTCAATTAATTTAATTATTTTATCTGCCCACACCCAGACGGATTTATGATGCCCATATCTTTATAGTAGTATCACAGCACCCAACTATTCCTGAATAAGTGGTCACCCCCATTTTCCCTTCACAGGTTAGAAAGTCCAAAAGGTCACGTGAACAAAGGAATCAAGCATGTAAGAGCTTTAGAAGTAAAACCTCCAATGTGTGTGTCTGTGTGTAAATGTAAAAAGACAACCCTTACTGCCTGGTAGTTTCATTTTTCCTGCATAGTTGCAGAGGGAGTGGCGCTCTCTTACTTGGCTGGGACCAATCCCGTGAAGGATTCTAAATGTCAGGACAGACTTTGAACTGTATTCTGAATTCACTTAGAAACCAGTAAAAACCTTGAAGTAGTAATCACTGTTCCAATGCAGGTATACTGCTGCCCTTCGAACTGGTTGCGAGACTGTACCAGACAATCTTAAATACTAATTACAAGAATTATGCTCATGAGTCCTACACACATGAATCATTTTGCTCAGATGTCAGTGTTACAGGGCAGCACATAAACTTGTCAAGTTAGAGATGGACTTTTTTGGTGCCATGGTTATTTAAATATCCTCCAGCAATAAAGAACCCAAAAAAGACCACAAAACTGCAAACTAAATGAGAGCATAGATGCTTCTCAAGACCCTGGAATGTTGCAGGGGGGCTAGCTCACCAAAGCACTTCTGCCCTGATTCAGTAAGATCATGTTTCAGCTTTAGTTCAAGCGTTCTTTATCGGGCTGTTGATTTAAGCAAAGTATGGAAAGAACAGAAAGATGAACCTATTTACATTTGTTTTAAATAAGCCATAATTGGGTGGTGCCTGCACACCCCTGGCATTTCTGCCCGTGTTGTTTCACAAGCTGTCTGGCTTTAAGAAGCTTCTGCAACTGAGCAGATGAAGACACCCTGTGATACCCTGACATGCCCTAGTTTTAAATCAAAATAAGGAACTATGCTATTTCAGTATATTTCTATTCCCATGTGCAGTGGAGCTTGTTTTTCCTTTTAATTCAGGGAAAAAAATGTCAATAGTATCAAGTATCAAATATCCAGCAAAGGGGGGAATCTCAAAAAAAATCTCAATACAGACACACACAGACACTCTCCTCACAAATACCACAACATGAAAGATAAGGATCTACATCTTAACCCCAAACACTCCTCTTATAATATCCTAGGAGGAAGGAAAAATATATCAAGAACATTTTGTATATTTTAAAATGGGACTGAAACGGTAATTCTGGTAAAAGCAACACTATTTCCTTGCATTCCTCCTAAGTCTGGAAATAGAAGTCATAACCTCAGAATTATGCATCCTGTAGAATTTTAAAAACATATTTCTTTTCCAAAATAGCTGCATTTATATGTTAAGATTACAGGGAGAAATAAATATGGTTGTGTTATCATTAAATAATAATGAACTACACATACTTATTTTCATGGATAGCACAAGCTTTATGACAAACTTCAGCATTTGCTTCTTTGCCTTTAAAGGATTTGAGTTTTGTTCTTAATTGGTCACTGTCATCTTTCAGCAACAATTAGTATTCTGATTCTTTCTTCAATCCTAGGGGGAAAAAACCCTATAAAAATCCCCTTCTAGCTAAACAAAATTAATTGCATCTGACAGGTTTTAAAAATTAAGTGAGCAATGGGAATCTAGAAGTTTCTGCTTAAACTTACCAAGTCCAGCATACATTTAAAGATGCTGGCATTTTGACAACTCAGCTAAAGTACCCAAGCATCAATTCTACCTTCACTCCCCACAGTTGCTGAACACTAAAAACACTTCACAAAATTAAAACATCAGACAGAAGCTAGAAACCCATACTGCCAAGCCAAGTTCCATAGCCAGTACCTCAACCCACTAATCCACAGCATCTCCAGACCAAAGTACTGAACCCTTCTGACTTAATTATGCCAACCAAAGTTGTAAACAATATTATCCATTTTTAGAAGACTGTAAACCCGTGGATAACATTCACATTTGTATCTTAGAAAAGTGGAGTGGGTTTCCAAGTCAGCAATAAGTCTCCCCTTTAACTCCAGGTTACCAAAGACTTTACCAAAGAAGTTACCAACTTCAGACAAGAAGCCATGTGCATTATTAGTCTAGATCAGCAATTCTCAACCAGGGTGTCACAGCATCCTGGGGTGCTTTGAGATCCTTTCAAACGTACTGTGGGGTACAACACAATGTTAGGTTTGAAAACATGATTCACAAGATAAACCCAAAGACTTCAAATAGAAACTCATAGTTGTGGTCTTGGAGTTGTTTGCAACAGAAAAACTGCTCTATTATTTTTCTGCAATCAAGGAAAAAAAAGAGTGAAAACCAAGAGCTGGCATTTCCCAAGGGATTCCTCCAGTCTATCCAAGGGTGTCTTCAATCTAAAAAGATGGACAATCATCGTTTTAGATTTTCCCAGTACCTGGCATTTCCCATACATTTTTCACTACCCTGTTCAAAATTGGTTTCTGAACCTGACTAGTAAGATATTTTCTCAATTATTTTCTTTAAGCATAGAGAAAAATGGAACTTTCCAAATACCAGAAGTGTTTAATCATCAAGTGAATGTTTAAACCAGTTTAAAAAAAAAGATTTCTGATGCCATAAAGGATTGTTTTGACAGAGGAATATTAGATACAGAAAAGAATTTCAAAGAGGGAACTACTTAAAAAGTGTTTTTGTTGTCAAGTCTCCTAAAAAATGGAGTTAGAATCTCCCCCCACTCCCCCAAGTTAACTGCAACACATCACAAACATTTATTTTAGCAAGTAACAGAGTGAATCAACTGAGAATGTTACAGTAGATTTTTACTTAATATAGGAAATTTACTGCCTCTCCTTAAAGACCACAACATCCAGGCCATCAGGAACTAGGGAAACGCTACATAAACCGAGTGCTGTAATAATACATTTTTGGAGCAGTCCAATACCTCTACACAAACTAGGTAAAACTAGTCACGTACATGGCGTGTAGTGCTGTCAATTATTTCCAAGCCAAATTTCTTAACAAGTTAAGAGGCATTTGTCATCTTTTAGGATTAGGATTACAGGGAGCTTGAAGTTTTTAAATTAAACCATTTGAGTTATCCAAGTGTCTAAACAATATTTAAAGCGTGAAAAAGGACTTTGTGCTTAGATAACTCAAAAACCCAGCCAAATGGAATTTTACCAAGCCTTTGTTTAAGTTAATTCTGGATCAAGTGAAAGGCGTGCGCGCACACACTCTCTCTCTGCCCAGGAGGGTTTTTTTGCAGTTTTAAAACTGATACCCAAACATTTAGAACTTTTGTCCTCATTAACCTTTTTCTAAGTCTCTTTCCATTCTTTTGTGTGGTGAAAGGTTATTCACTGAATAGGTTAAAAAAAAGGCAAAAAAACTGCTCTGTTATTAATGAAGCACTACAGGGCTTGCATCAATAGCAAATTTCTTATTTTGCCTTTGGGCCCTATTTAACACAAGGTGTGCACCAGCATCTTATTAATCCACACCCTAGAGTGTTTCACTAGCTATCTGACACACCCTTCATCATTTTACTTGATCTTTCAACATTACATAGAGACTCTAGGGTTTAATATTTTGACTGAAGAGTTAATAGATCACCTGTATCAAGTTACCAACAAGGTTCTCACTTGGCTAGAAACTCAACACATTCTGGCTATCACTTTGAAGGCCACAGCTAAACTGAGGGTGGTAGAAATCCTACACTGACCATATAAAAGTTAACTGAAGCCTATTCTAACCAAAGATCTGAATCTCTTATTCTTGCTCCATTTTCTCATGTCTCATCTTTTTTTCCATGAGTTCACTTTGTTCTTCTTACTGGCTACTACAATATTTCTACCCTGCAGTACATTTTTCATTTTTCCTCTTTTCTTTTGTCACTACCTCTCTTCACCTACAAACCAGTACAAAGCATCAAGTGGTGGCTGCAGAAATCTACGTTACTAAACAGACATAGTGCTACACCTTAAACTGGCTGTGAAGCTGTCCCAGACAAGTGCCTTCTGTGTTAAATATGAATTGCAAGAATTATGCCCATGAGTCCAACACACATGAATCATTTTGCTCAGATGCTAGAGTCACAAGACAGCACATAAGCTTTGCCTGTTAGAAATGGACTTTTTTTGGTATCATGTAGATATCCCCAAGCTATGAGAAGCCCACAACTATAAATTCATAAATCCTTTCTTGGTATGCTATTCACCTGGGTAATCCCTCCACCCTGCTTCTGATGCTAGAAAAATGGGAAATGGCATGGGAGCCAGTGTCCAGAACCAGAACTAAATGAATGCAAACAAACCTCAATACCACAATGCTACATCAAGAGTTAAATTTAAGGGAGAAACAAGAGTGCAGGAAAAGGAATAAGTGGGCAGGGAACAGGGGAGGAGGGGAGTGAAAATAAGCCATTATAAGAAACAGATTACCCCTGAGAGTGTTTTTCTTCACACCAATATGAAAAGTTGTGCATTGTACCTAATAATAAAAAAAAAAGGGGGGGGGGAGGAGGGAGAAGGTGACAATTCATTTTAAACTATGTAAAAAGAAAATAATTGTGTATTTAGGATATTTGGACTATATATTTACATATTACAGCTGAAACATGCATTCAGCTGATACCTTAAAGCCAGGTATCAGCTAACTGATTCTCAACCAGGATGTCCCGAGATCCTTTCCAGGATGACACACATGGTGCCACACAGTGTAAGTACTGTTAGGAATATACAGGGCCACCCGAGGAGCCCTGCGGAGCTGGGTGGAGCAGCCACGGTGACTCCACACCAACACCGTTGGCTTCATATCCAGCCGCTTGCTACCCACACCCCCCCACTGCCGCCGATGGCAGCAGCAGCTTGTTCAGGTCCAGGGCACATGGGATCAGTGGGGGCAGGGCCCCACATGGGCTGATCTGCCCCGGGCCCAGCACTCTGCTCGGGTTGGCTCTGGTTGTATAAACATGATTCACAAGATAAACCTAGATATTTCAGATAGAAATACACAGTTGTGGTCTTTTTGAGTTCTTTGCAACAGAGAAACTGCTCTATTATTTTTTCCTGTAGGTAGAAAACTAAAAGCAAAAACTAAGAGCTGGCATTTCCTGAGGGGTGCCCAGAGTCTCTCTCGTGGTGCCTCAAGTCTAAAAAGGTTGAGAGAACCATTACTTTATGCTATAAGTAGTGAAAGCAACCAGGGACACAAAAAACATTCATTCCTTTAATAAAAAAACACTTTTTAAAATTATGAACTTAATAAGTAGAAGCAAAAACAGCCCAGATATTTGCACTGATTTTTATCAGAACCAAGGAAGGGGCATCAGAACTACAGTTGTGTACACCTGTCCTGTGGAACTGTTTCTAAGCTTCTTTAAAGCAAACTGTTTAAAATGTTAGAGACTTGAGATTTAGATACAATTTAGCCATCTTCAAATGCTATTAAAAAAACAGAAAATACTGTTTTTCTACAGAAAGTAAATTAATTATGCTACTCTATAGCTCTAAATGAGCTCTTGTCAATGAAAGAATATGTGAAGTGTAACGTATTTTTTCTTATAAGCAACATATTACGTTTTGGGCTAAAAAAAGCACAAAACCTCTAATAAATAACCAATTCTAACTCCTTTTAGAGTTAAGAGATAAAGATACAAGAGCTGGAAACAAACTCCAGTCAGCAATAACATCACCAAGGATGTGCAGAAGTCAGCTCACCAGACTAAGCTGAATACTAAAGTCATCTCTCATTTTAATCAAGAAATATAGTTTTCAACTGTGTTTCTTTTAAACGACTACTAACTAGGCAAAGATAAGAAACAAAGTAATTCTCTCTTGCCAAAAGGAGATACCATTAAAATTGGATGCTCACCATGACTTCAATGACTACACTGTACCCTGTAAAGCTGTAGTAATGAGTCAGGCAAAGGCCTGGGCCAAAACCATGTGTAAGATTTTTCTACAGGTTAGTAAAACCATGTCAGGGAATGTGGTACCAACAACTGTCCTCCAGCCTAGCTAACAATATGGCTCTAGACTCTAAGCAGCAGATGGATATGTGGATGAGGCCCTGTCCAAACCACAGGCTGAAGCCATGCTTGTAGTCAGGTTCCCCACCATATTCATAGAATTGCCTAGGCATGTTAGGAGCAAAGACTACCACCACACTTCAACTGGTGGGTTAAAGTGGCGGGGGGAGGGGTGAATCCTAGTGGTGAAATTTAGGTGTACATTCACACCATTTAGCTGTACATTTCAGAACAGTTAGTCTAGCATCAGCTTAGCATGTCTAACCATTCTTACCCTACCTCCGTGTGTGACATCCGATATGATTACTTAACAGTAGTACTTCTGTAAATCGCAGGATGTTACTTATTAAGATGTTTAAAAAAAACAGAACAAAAAAAAGAAAAAAGAAACCACAGACATCCTTATTACCACAACCTGAAAGCCATCCACGAATCCTCCCTCCTTCAGAGGGCTGATGTTTTAAAGACAAAACAGAACAGCACCAACCCTCACACATCTTAAGCCCTACAGTTCAGCAAGGGGCATGTTTTGACCTACCAGACAGAAAAGCTCATTACAACCTCAGGATCCTGTGAGGGAGCAGTAAGCTAAACGGAAAGTACAAGACATCATGTCGAGTCCATAACAAGGAGGGGCAAATACAGGTGCACGGCTTGACACCACAGAGCAGATGAACCACAGCATTTGAAGCAGCATCACAAGGTGAAGCCAACTATCTGTTAGCTCCTCTGAAATTATAATCAGACAGACAGACAGAACCCCCCCCCACAATCACCTGCCACTGACCACACGTGAACTGCTGCGCTGCTACAAGGACAGCACACTGCCACAGGATATCAGCAGCGGTACAACGAGCTAAAGCAGCTCCTCTCCTCCTCCGCTGCTGGATGGAAGCACAGCCAAGCCCAGCAGAACCCAGCAGCCCGCCAACCAGCCTCTCAGGCGAGAAACTGCTCAGGACTCTCATCCCCCCCAGCTGTGAATGAAGGGAGCCCCGTCCCAGGCCACGCCGCCAGAGCCTTCTGGGCTACAGCTCTGTCCCATCCGTCGTGGGGAGAGGGGGGCTCTCCCCCGAGACTCGCGGCAGGATTTGGGGCGAGCCACGCGGGCCTGCCCCCCAACCCCTATTTACGAATTAAGGATGGATGGGTAAGCAGGGACTCACCAGCAGACAGTCCACGTTGACCTCGGAGCGGGGGCTCCTCAGCATCGCATCAATCTTCTCCAAGCGGGGCTCGAAGCCTTCCCCCGTCGACATGTTTCCCGGCGGGCTCGGGCCGCCCCGGGCCGCGGCCAGGCTTCCCCG
>NW_005842276.1:1219197-1223221 GCF_000455745.1 Alligator sinensis
GGGCGCGGCGGCACCGGCAAGTCCAGGCGACGCGGGTAAGAGAGGCTCGGACGCAAATATGTCCGCCTTCCTGTTTGAACGGATCAGGGGCCGCTGCGCAGCGCGCATGCGTGGGCGGATAACAGGCGAGGGGGGAGATAGGGATGCGCGTGTGCCTGTGTGGAGCGCGGCGCGCATGCGCAACCGGCTAACGGAGAAAGGGGCGGAGAGAAGAACGCGCGCGTGCGCAACCGGCTAACACAGAAGGAAGGCACGCGAGCATCGAGGCAAGAGGCAGCGGTAGAGGGGCGCATGCGTGTGCGCTTCCTGCGTCGTTTTCTCTACCACACCACCCGCCGTAGCCCACGTGTCTCAGTAGCCGGTGCCAGAGCGAGTTCTGCGGGCCAATTAGCGCCAGTGGAACGCCGCTGGGGGCGGGGCGGAAGGGCGCGCAGAAGGCGGGGCGCGGCGCGACTGGATGCGGGCTCGGAGCCTTGCTCCGCGCTGCCACCCCTGTCCGGGCCGGTCGCCGTGAAAGAGGCTGATGTGATGGGACCTTTCGAAGGATGTGGCGGTGCTGTCAGCAGGGACTGCCCGTCAGGGTGCAGGGACTCCCTGAGCTTCCCTGCTTTGTTAGCGCGGGTAGCTCACGCGGTAAACCCACAGGTTTCCAGTAGGAATCCAACCTGTCAAAAGCATTCTGCCCTGTTGCCGTCTTTCTGAGTTCTTTGCAATAGAAAAATTACTCTATTCCCACTCAAAATGAGTGAAAGCTAGGACCGTGCATTTTCTGAGCGGTGTCTCTGGTCTAGAAAGTTGAGAATCACTGCAGGACTGGCTCAAAAGAAATCTCATGAGGTTCAACAAGGACAAGTGCAAAGTCCTGCACTTAGGACAGCACAGGCCCCTGCACCAGTACAAACTGGGGGCTGACTGGCTGGGCAGCAGCTCTGCAGAAAAGGACCTGGGGGTTATGGTGGACAATAAGCCAAATGAGCCAGCAGCGTGCCATAGTTGCCAGGAACGCTAACAGCATACAGTCAACTTGGAGGATTGGACCAAAAAAATCTCATGAGGTTCAATAATGACAAGTGCAAAGTCCTGCACTTAGGATGGAACAATCCAATGCACTGGTACAGGTTGGGCAGGCAGCAGCTCTGCAGAAAGGTACCTGGAGGTTACAGGGGGCAATAAGCTGAATATAAGCCAAGAGTGAGCCCTTGTTGTGAAGAAAGCTAATGGCATACCAGGATGCATTGGTAGAAGTATTGCCGGTAAGTCAAGGGAAGTGATTATTCCCTTCTATTCAGCACTGGTGAGGCCATAGCTGGAGTAATGTGTCCAGTTTTGGGCCCCCTGCTACAAAAAAGATGTGAACAAATTGGAGAGAGTCCAGCGGAGTGTGACAAAAATAGTGGGGGGCTGAGGGACATGACTTATGAGGAAGAGTCTGAGGAAACTGGACTTATTTAGTCTAGAGAAGAAAGACTGAGAGGGGATTTAATAGCAGCCCTTCAACTACCTGAAGGGTGGTTCAAAAGGAGATGGAGCTAGACTGCTCTCAGTGGTGGCAGGTTCCAGAACAAAGAGCAACAGTCTCAAGTTGCAGTAAGGGAAGTTTAGGTTAGATGCTAGGAAAAAAAATCTTACTAATAGGGTAATAAAACACTTGATCCTGTTACTGAGAGAGGTGATGGAATCTCCATCCTTGGAGGTTTTCAAGACCTGGCTAGACAAAGCTTTGGCTGGGATGATCTAGTTGGGGCTGGTCCTGCCTTGACCAGAGGGATGGACTAGATGGCCTCCTGAGGTCCCTTCCAACCCTAATATTCTATTATTCTATGCACTAGACAGCAGGATATTAATCATAATAATAACATCATAGCAAAACAATGACAATAGTACACCTCCAATCTAGCACTAGAGACAACATTCTGCATTTATCTTTACACTATCCTGGTCACAAAAAGGATAATTGCAAGGGTTTTTTGTTCCCATCTGTTCCTTAATAAGACTAAGCAGCTGCACAAGGCAGTAAACGTCTCAGCATGCGTACCAGTAGTTTGCCTGGAAAAGGAGAGTTTCTACTACCAACTCCAGTTCCCTGAACAAAATCCACTTTATACTAACTAAAGTTTATAATCTGCCAAGACCCATGTTCAGGATAAAGGCTGAGAAATGGAAACACATAATAAAATATGGAAGCCGAGATTGATACAATATCAACCACAGCAGTAACGCAACTTCCTTTGCTTTACTTTGCTTTCACACTGTGGGGTATTTATTATCAACCTTTTATTTGGAACCCCAACAAGGAATGATTAAATTATTCAATGGAAAATCCCACTATAAAATTTTACAAAAACAATCCTGTGCTTATTCTGTTCTTGGATCTTTTGCAATGCTAGAAACTGTAATTTTTATATGGAGTATATGAAGAATTAGAAAATACCAAGCCATTGAAGTCCAGCCACTGAATGGTTGCCACTAACAAATTTCTTTAACAACAGAAGCTACCTTCAATCTTATTACTAATAAATAAAATTTAGTTCACGCATGTCTGCAGCATTGGAGACCTAGATATTACATTAAATCCCATAATATCTAGTTACATTTAATAAAGCTGTTTTTACTGAGTAAGTGATGAACTTGGTCATTTCCCCTTCCTGCATTTGTTGCTTCACTTGCTGTGGAATTTAGCTAACTTTTGTTGAGTGAAATGGAAATTGCTCAACATATACATAACCTGATAACACTGAACGAATGAAGCAAGTTAACCTAAGAGATAAACTTTCCTGTATCTGAAAGCACATGCTCCAATAATGGAAGATGTCTCTTTATGTAACCAAATGTCCGTGCTTATTAATCAGGGTTGTTAATACTCTTAGGAAAGTTTTTTTTTGTTTTAATTTAGAACTGCCTATAGTCTCAGGAGCATATTTAAGGTATTTGGGTTTTGATGTAATACAAGGATTACCAAAGTTAACATGGGTCAAAGAGCTAATTAATGATCATTTCCATTCAGAGAGTTTTCTTGGATTGATTGATATACAAAATGAGTAAAGTATAAGAACAGTCACTTAGCATATCCTACAATGATTTTAAAATACCCCAAGACAAATTACATTCATATGCTGCTTAGCATAAAATGATATGCATACACTACAATAATAACCAGACCAAAAAAAACCCCAATTACACAGTTTTAGATAAATATTTTTAAAAGGAACATAAAAAAACACAACAACTTTGGGCCCTTTCTGGAAGTTCTTTGTATAACCATTACCTTATGAAAGACAAGAGGGATCAAGTTAAAATCCTTGGGCATTTATACACATGTTCTAGGAGTGGTGGGAAGGACTCTTTAGCGTGGCTCTCTGAGGAAGGACTCTCTTAGAGTGGCTGTAATTAAAGCACCCAGAGCGTCTCATATATCAGCTTCCCCGTACTTCAAAATGGCAGCGGGAGCACTTTATCTAAAGCTCGTCAAACAAGTACTGTACTATATGATGCCAGAAACAGATGAGGAAACAGTAACAATAATATTAACCAATTAAAAGAAAGTACGGTATGGACTCATCCAGTGATGACTAGTCCCTTTCATACATTTGAGAACGTGTCATTTACAAATAAAATCACCATTTAAAAACAGTGTATTGTATATATACAGTTTGCTGTTTTCTATGAACTTTTAAGAAAAACAGAAAGGTCTATACACATGAACCAAGGCTTCTTATATATAACTAGAGTTGAATTTCTTGAATCTATATTGATATAAAATTGTTTCAACATGGATGCCTTATGATTTGATGTAGAACAGTTGTTTTCAACCTTTCTAGACTTAGGGTATCGCTCAAAAGATTCAAGGGAGTCCTCGATAGACTCAAGGGACTTCTTGGAAATTGCCAACTCTTATCTTTCATTTGGTTTTTTGACAATAGAAAATAATAGAGCAAAGCATAATTTACTCTTAGAAGAATAATAGAGCAATTATTCTGTTACAAAGGACTCAGACCATGCAGCACCCCAGTTGTAAATTCCTGCT
>NW_005842276.1:1223252-1230961 GCF_000455745.1 Alligator sinensis
GAAGATTAAATAAAAAATTCACAGCCTATTTTGAATTCTAAATAAGCCTGAAGTAAGGTGAACAGGGACCTAGTATCTCATGATAGTGCAGAAGAGAAATATATAAAAATGTATACAAATCATATGGTAGTTAGAAGTCATACATATTAAAGGCCTGAGACAAAGGGAGTGTTTCCTTTAAAGGCTTTAAACCAAATGATCTCTGGAGCAGGCCCTAAATAAATAAGAAATGTACTGTAGGTGTGTTTATTTGTAGAACTGACTCTATGCTTCTGTGAAGCCCTCTTAACAGACTATATACATATTATTTATGTGTAACCCTTCTGGTGAACACCTGTCAGCAACAATGAGGGCCGGGTTCAATTTTGGGGTACTAAATATATTTTACCTTGGCTCAAGTCCCCACCCAGTTTACCTAGGAAACACTAAATGAATTACTTGGGTGTCCAATAAAACCTACACCCCTTTCCTTGCAAGCAGTGTAAACATAAAATCCAAATTCATTACAAAGTATAATTTTAAACATTATAAGCTACCAAACAAAGTCTGTAGGTGCCACCCTTTTGGAGAGGCTTTATCCAGGCAGCCTGGGACTTGGGGCTCCCCAATCGGTATATCTGGGGCCTGCACCCCTATACCTGCCCTTAAGCAATGGGCTGGAGAGGGGGGCCCACACCAGAGAGCCCTATGAGCTGTTCCATGGGTTCACTGCATTGCAGGGAACTGCTAGACAGCATAGGTCCTTCTGAATTGCAAAGGACCCCTCGTTGCTCCCTGTGAAGCTGTAGTACTGATCTCCACTTCCACATAGTGGCTTTGAGGGGTTAACTGCAGTTTTCATCAGCATATTGCACCCCAAAGTTTCTAGTCTTAATCCCAGCTCTGCTGGGGCAGGAAACTACAAGAGAACTCAAAGAAAAGCCAGCCAAACAGCAAATAAGTCTGAACTGCAACCAGTGCCAACCACGCTGCTTGGTCAGGACACAGAGCTACAAAAGCAACAACATGTGCCAGGCTCAAAACATGCCAGGCCCAAAACACACAGCAAACATACAGCGGGGCTCAGCAATACAGTTATGCTGAGACACAAGATCTGTAAATCAATAAAAGGGGAATTCAAGTCTGTCCTGCACCAGGGTCTGAACATACAGCAAAAGAGCACCAGGCCTACTTGGCTACAGCCTGGACATTTCGTCTCAGCTATACTGCTATGCTGAGACCTAACAGCTATGAAACAATAAAAGCGAGGCCAGGCCTATCTTGGCTTGGGCCTGAACTACAGCTAACGCCCAGCCACACCATTTGGTTGGGGCATAAACTGCTAAAGGGACAAAAGGCGTCCTGGGCCTATTTCACGGGGCTTGGATTAGGCAGCAAAAAGCCAGCCAGGCCTATACACTACTGAGGCCTGGATAGCCAATAACAAATGCCCAGGCTTCATCCTGGGCCAAATCTGCCAGCTAAACATATGGCTGGGGTTCAGCCCTACGTATATGGACTGAAGTGCAACAGCTGTGAAACAGCAAAAAGGGCCCAGGCTTATAGCTGCAGTCTGGACATGTAGTCTCAGCTATACCACCATGCTGAGACACTACAACCCCAATGCAGGGGGCCAGTTGGTGACGGGACTCTGTTTCCTGGTCAGTCTGCGCTAGGGAATAATACACTCATGGCATCATCCCACTCAAGGTCTGTGTGGCCAAAACAGCCAGCAAGACATACAGCTGGGGTTAAGTGACACAACTATGATGAACCCAAAAGAAATTGCAACAGCAACTAAAACATGCCAGGCTCTTAAACCCTGGCCCAGAGCGTGCCAGCAAAACTACCAGGCTCTAACCTTGGCTAATTTGCTTCAGGGACTGATACCTCCATCACAGCATAATCCCACTCAAAACCCAGAAAAACAAAAGGGGAAAGGAGAGGGAGAGAACAGAGGTCTCAAGCCAGACTTTCTCTCCCTGTACCTGAAGCTTTCTCTTCACATAGCTTTAGTTTGCTACTCTAGTGAAGAGTGAGGGAGACCTTCCCCTCCACCCATGGGAAGCAGGCTTTTCTGTCCCCCAGTTTAGCTTTCAGGCTTCAGCAGCCCCAGGAGGAAGAAGAGGACCAGCCCAGGTGGCCTGACCGTTAAATAACTTTCCTGACATCATCACTACAGGGTCCCAATCAAGAAACAGCATGAAAACTGCTCATGCAGACCAATCTAAAGGTGGTCAGCACTCTTGGTGAAGTGGCCTGAGTCACCAAACATGCCACAGGTTCCTTGGAGGGAATCTTAAGACAGTGGTCTGGACACATGGAGGGGTGGGGAGGAAGGGAAGGGAAGTGATCCTCTTCCAGTCCCACCCCCCCCCCCCCCCCCAGAACAACAAACAATATACAACCAAAAGCACACACTCTACCACACACAACCCCAAGTGTGTGTGTGTGTGTGTGTGTGTGTGTGTGTGACATATGTATATATTCTTTATTTAATATAAATACCCACTGAAAGCAGAACTAGAAATCTAGTATACTGATGTGCCAATTATTATGATTTAAATATTAATAAATAAAATATCAGTTGAGACACATAGGAAAATATGAATTGCAATATCAAAGTGAAACTTATGTTGGCTTAGTTCAGTCTTACCTCCAACAATTATTATTACTAGTATTTAGACAGGGGTGCAAGAAACACTGATTATGGAATAGCTTGCCTATAAGGTTAGATTTTTTTCTACACCAGAAAACAGCATTGCTTTATTTTTATCAGTATCATCAGACATGACCCAAGTAGGGTGCAGGGTCCAGAGCAAATCAGCCTATGCCGGGCCCTGCCCCTGGACGTGAGGAAGCCAGTGGCAGATTCGGCAGCGAGGGGGGTGTTGCCGAGCAGCACACAATCACCACAGCTGCTCCACCCAGCTCCATGGGGCCCCCCAAAGCATGGGGCCTGGGGCACTCACCCTGATTTGCCCCCCCTAGGGACAGCCCTGAGTATCATAGTACTTGCGTCAGAGTAGCTTACTCCTGTATGGGTATTATAGCAGGATCAGTGCTCCAAGCATGGCCATCATGCTCCCTGGTGGCAACTCAACTCCTGCACCATGCTAAGGTACCCTCCGTTTGCTTCCACCTGTCACTCCTTGATCTTATTAACAAAATTTAGAAAGGAAGGCTGCACAAGGATCTTAGAGCACATTGTAGCTTGCCCTCTTTACCTGCAGATCCCTCTCGGACCCCACTGCTCCCCATCATTCTTCCTGCTAGATGGGCCTTCTTGGCCCACATGTACCCCAAGGGCACCCATTGCCCTATCAGCTAATCATGGCCTCCAACCTCCCCTGCAGCCATGTCCATTCATCATAGGTATTGCCAATCATCACTTAGGTAGGCATTTTGCCCCACTGCAATAGACTACCTGAGTCCTCTACTCCCTTGTTGGGGTCTTGGCCTTCCCAGCTTCTACCTCCACTGCTCTGGCTGGTCCCTTTGGCCTAGACCCACTACACTGGTCCTGGCTTCTCAGGCTGCAGCCTGTTTCACCTTCTTGGGCTCTTATTGGTGCACGGACTCTGGGTCCTTTGGCCCTGTGAGCGCGTTCTTGTCTAGGGTACAAATGAGATGTTAAGTCCCGCCTCTCCTCGTAATGGCATCTATCTTGCCTGCCACAACTTGATGGGAGTAAATGTAGGTGACACCAAACGAGAGGAAGGTTTCCAGATTTTAATGTCCATTAGCCCATGCACCCGCTCACCTATATTCTACTTTGACTGATCATCAGTTATCTACCTGTCACTGCCGGGTCATCGCCGCCCTGACTCCTTCTGTTCCCATGCTAATTTAACAGTCCAGTGATCCTTACTTGCTCGAGTGTTGCATCTGATCACCCGCTAATAGCAAACGTCAACATCAAAAAGTCTCTCGCTTGTCTGGCCGGCGCCATGTTCAACCGGCCCCTTTAAATCTCTGCTCCCAATAAACCAGCAATTCCGTTGCTTGCTATGCCGGGGAAAGGTTTCTCTCCCGGCTCTCTTCTCTCGCCACCTGCACCTCTGTGCAGGGTCTGCTTGTCACTCAGGCTTCTCACGCCTACCCTACAGTTCCCCTTCCAGGGGATCTCTTCAATCAGGCTATCAGCCCTTTATACAATGTTTCAACAATCTATTAGCACTTCCTGGTGGTTGGCTGCCGGGGAGTAATCGTCCTTGATTGGCAATTACCCAATCTGTCCCAGGGTTCTTTGGATATACTGCAACTCTATCAAGCAATTAACACTTCCCAACAGTTCACCACTGGGAAGTGGGAGTCCTGTCTTGGTCATTAATCAGTTTGTGTCCCAGTGCCCTTGCCAAACCACAAGTTCTTTAAACAAGCAGGCTCTCACCAGGGCATCCTCATAACAGGATCAATGTCTTCCTGTTACAGGCCCCCATCTTCACCTCATTCTGGGCTGTGGGTTCTCTAGCCTTCTTTCTGTCACTCCTAGGTTTATGGGCTCTCTGGCCCCAATCTCCATTCCTTTCCTGGTTGTGGTCCCCCTGACCTGAAGCTCTGCCCCTTTCTGGACTGTGGGCTTGTTAACCCTGTTCCTGCCCCTTGTAGGCTATGGTCCTTGACCCTTGTTTTGCTTCTCCCAAGCTTTTCTCTCCCTCTTGCCACAGTCAAGCTTGCTTGCCTCCCCACTCACTTCCCTGTCACTGAATTCAGCAGTAAGGAATATGGTAGAGTAATCAGTACTGATGCTAACCCCTGGATTCTAGACCCATGCCAATGCAAGCTCTGTCAGCTGCACAAGGATGATCTGGTGAGGTAAGGGGCATGTAGCTGTATGCCCTCAAATCCTTGCACCCCTCCTGGGTCTTTCCCTGGAGTATACTATATCAGTATAAGGCATGTTTATACAATTATAACTGCATGCTCACAAAGGGGTACCAATATAATACTGGTAAAATATAGATATAAATTTATATTATTTATAAATATAATATGCACATGCACATATACACACATACATATACACATACACATATGCACACATATATGCATATATACATACATATACTTGTGGCAGCGCGGGTCTGCCACCTGATCTGCCGCCCAAGTCCCAAACTCCTAGAGCCAGTCCTGATCCGATCCAGAAGGGACCTGAGTCAGAAGGAGGAAATCAACACTTACCAGGATAGGAGCCCAGACTGGTGCAGCATGAATGAAAGAGGCTTGGTGAGAGAGGGTGGAGTGAGAGAGGCCCCAGTGAGAGGGGGCGTGGAATAAGTGTGGCCCAGAATAGGGCAGTATGAAAGAGGCCTAACACTGTGACAAGTTGGGCCCAGCCTCAGACTGGGTTATTGCACAACCGTTGGAAACATCTGCAAGGCATGGAACATGTGTAAGGTGAGGTCAGACCATGTATGTAGTGCAGTGTCAGCTGGGAGCTCAAAGGCCTGCCTCTTGCCTAATTAGCAATTTAATTATGTAATAGCAAGGCATGACAGGCAAGTAGGGAAGGTGGCTTGGCCAAAGACAGGCAGGTGGGCCAGCACTGTGACTGGGCCTGGGGGTTTGCCCCCTGTCACAAAATATAATTAGATAGATAGATAGATAGGTATCATATCCCCCTACCTCAATAGATAAACCAGTACACTTTCCCAGCATGGACCAGGGAGCAGATCCAATCAAGGGTTTAGGCATGCAAGCAGGACTTAGATGGGGTATAGGCACCTAAATCCCAAATGGTGATCCAACAAGTCCCAGCTCAGCAGACAATTAATCCTGGAAGTACCTAAAATCCATAGATGACTTAAGTTTTGAGTTAAACTTCCCCATGTGCCTAGAGTGCGTAGCCAGACCTGTACCAGTCTGAACACCTCAGCACCTACCTCACATCTAAGCTCAGTAAAGATCCAGAAGTTAGGGAGCAGTTAGGCTAGGGGTAGGCAACCCCTGGCATGGGTGCCAGAACATGACACACAAAGGGATTTTGCTTGGCATTTGTACCTCGAGGGGGACTGCAGGGAAAGGGCCAGGGCTGTGCTGCCACAACAAGGATTGGGCCTCTCGCAGCTCCCCTACTGTCTGCCCCTGGTACACCAACATCTTACAAGTCGAGGTTATGAGTATTTTTGGCATTGTACCCAAAAATGTTGCCAACTTCTGAGTTAGGCATTTGCCTTATCTCCCGAGAGTCCAATCTGCTAGGCATTCTTGCAGCAAGCTTAACATACTGGCATGACTGGACTTCTTACAAAATGCAGTGGAAGCCACAATGTCTTTTTAAAGAATACCCCGTGATACCGCTGCCCACCTTTTGTCTAATAGTTCAATGCAGTGGCTCTCAACCTTTTTAGACTCAACATCTCCCTGAATAGACTTGAGGAACACCTTGGAAAATGTCATGACAGCCTGGTTAAGAATCACTGGCTTAATGGTTAGGGCTCATAACAGTGACAACTGCAGGCAATTTCTTTCTCTGTCTGAGGAGGTTCAAACTCATATCTCCCAAAGAACCAAGCACAAGCCTCCTTTAGGTATGGACATTCCCCATTCCTCCAGTTGCAGTTTGTGCCAACATACTGAAAAGAATCTAAGATTCATTGGGTCAAAAAGGAAGAACAAGTCTATCTGTAGCCCTGTATTCAGGATACTAGCCTAGGAGAAAAGTTCTGTATTCTGGTCTCTTACCCCAATAGCCTGATCTCACTTTGATGGAAACTTTATATACAGAAATTATTTAATGCAGCATGGTGGTTTACTGGGTGGAAACAAACAGGTAAATACTTTGTGATGATTCAGTTGTCACAGTGCAGATCCCTAGACTATGTATTATCCTTAAACAGAAAAGTACATGAACCAAAGATGGAGATATGCTGAGCAGGAGCCACTTGACCATACATAGATTCACAGGCAAAACAGTCAACTTTTACCAGGCCAGTGCATTGCTGGAAATTACAATGTATTTTCTCTACAATCAGAATTCCTCTTAGTCTAATAACAGCTCATGTTCTTAACATCATCATTTATTCTTTTTATAATCTGTTTTTGAGAAACAAGATTACAAGAGATAATATACAAGAGAATACTGACAAAAGATTTTAAAAGGGCACTAAAATATAGGAAAGTCACACACTCCAATGGTAAGACAAATGGAATGTTTATGAAACACTCTTTATCCCAGGATACTTGCTTAAGTTTACTGGATGCCTCCAAAACACTGAAATATTTAGTTCTTGCTATACCATGGCTTATCTGTAATACTTATAAATTTAAGTAACTCAACAGATGTCTATTGCTTTAGTTAATGTTCACTCTAAGTCCTGTAACAATCACTCTTTCAAACTATGAACACCACAAACAATACTGATCTTTATCAGAGTACATTGTCCAGAGTTACAGACTTACTTTTCAGGAGTTGTTGTATATTAATACATAGTTTCACTTTTTTCCTGAATGTAAATGAGTATCATGCTGTTTACAATTAATATTTTTTCTTGTAATCAAATCCACAAAGTTCCAGTGTTGCTTCATCCATTACAATCTACATTATAGAAGCTTCAGACTTCTTAATTTATTGTCTGCAGAATCAGAGGAAACGCTGTTAAGTCACAGCATTTCTTCTATTGTTCTTGCTGGTCAACCAACTTTACTGTAATTTAAAATAACTTTTTTCCTTATACTGTACATGTATTCCTTCTTATGTCTCTTACTAAGAGTATTTACTCTTTCCA
>NW_005842276.1:1230992-1245279 GCF_000455745.1 Alligator sinensis
TTTTCTTTGGATTTCTATTCTTAATATAATTTGTTTTGTATTTTCATATAATATGTCTATTTGTTTCACAAGTATCCTGTCTCCTTCTTCTGTCCCTCCCCTTCTCTCACCCAGTTGCTGATTTTTTTCATTCATGCACTTGCCCTTTTTCTTCATGTGTACATGCATGTGCACGCACACACATTTTTCCTTGCTTAGCTCTATACAAAGGTACCTGCCTAATGCTGAAGTATCTATACACATTCAGCCATGCATTTGCTTAAACATGTGCTTAGTCCCTTAACCACATTACAATATATACACCGACACACCTAGCCACATTTCCACATAGTTACTGTCTTCTGTCTAAAGTGAAGCCCATTCAGAGGTTTTTGAAAGAATGGGTCCTTGAATCCCCTAAAGGAAAATAGTTTGACTGCTGATGGAAGAAGAATGAAGGAAGCTCAGAGTCATGAGAAAGCTTTGCAGTGAACAGAGGTTGTCTGTGGGATATAGCTGTTGGCTACAAATGTCCAACTCAGGATCCTTAAAATTCTAGTTTAATAGGCGGATTGAAACACTGTAATCATAAACCTTGGGGCTGGTCCCCACACACACACACACACACAGTAGCAGGCTACAGAGTCAGGTATACCTATCCTACAAGCACTGGAGTCTGTCGTTGAGGCTTCTTTCAGCGTGGTGTTATCTTCCAGAAGGGGGTCGCCAGCTGGTCCTTCTGGCTGGACAGGTCTGGTCGAGTTGGAGATCAAGAGGGCGCCACTGAGGGTCACTTTTCACTGCCTTTTATCTGTCCCTGGCAGACTTTGGTGACTCCCCAGTTTTCAGGTTTGCCCAATCCAGGGGTCATTGACCCTACTGGGACTTCCCCCACCCCTCGGTGGCTACTGGATGGCATCTGTCAGCCCCAGGGGTCGTCCGCATGTACGTGGAGGTTTGGGAGTCCGTTGATGAATTTAGAATAGGGCTCTGGGAGTGGTCGATCTGGAGATATTCATCCCAAAAGTTGGTCCCCTGCGTTGATTAACTCATGCCAGGGCTTCTAGCCCTTGATCAGTGAAGTTTAGAGATTTCCCGGTTGCTACATTGTCTTCTATTGAGTTCTTCCCTTGGCTGATCTGCAGCTTCCCAGGTGTTAATTGCTGCCTGCTTCCATGTTACACATCCAATCATGTTACACATTCAATCACTGATTCACTCCCTCTTTCAGGGGCCAGCCTGATACAAGGAAGGGCATTTTGATTCCTACCCTTGTTAACATTGTTACAATGTATAACTTACTAAAACACATTTAGTTGAAAGTTGAAAGGTGAGGAGTATAAAATATAAGCTACAAATGCCATGGCACACAAATAGATAAAAATACCAAAATACAAGGGGAGATACAAAATGCACACGTACAAATTTTAAAACACAATTCCTTATCTTAAAGTGAAAGAGAGAGGAAGGAAGAAAAGGTAGAAAAAGAGAAACATATCCAAAGAAGGGAGAGCAAATGCAGGCAAGAGGAAGAGGGGGCTTTCTGCTACATAGCCAATAAAGGACTTAGACCAGCTGTAGACAACCCCTGGCACAGGTGCCAGAGCATGGCACACAAAAACATTTTGCTTGGCATGCGTGTCTCAGGGTGGACGGGGAAGGAGCCAGGGCCGCGCTGCAACAACAAGAATCAGGCCCCTCATAATTCCCCTACTGTCCACCCCTGACATGCCAACATCTTACAAGTTGAGGTTGCAGGTGTTTTGGGGCACTCTGCCAAAAACATTGCCAGCCCCTGACTTAAACCATAACACAGAAGTTAGGTGGAAGGTAGGCACTAAAATCCAAAAGTGGGTTACAAAAAAATCCCACTCAGGTTTCATATAATGCTATAGAGGCACCTAACCCCATGGGTACCCCCCTTTTTTAAAAATACTTAAAACTAGGTGCATAGAGATGCGCCAATAATGTTTGCCCAGTCTGAATAGCTTTGTGCCTAGCCCACACCTAAACCCACCCAAGATCTTATGCTTAAATTCTCTTAAGGGCTATGCATGCCCAGCATAGGTCAGAATAGGGTTATGCATGCCCAACAATCTGCTATGCATGCCCAGAGCACACTAACAGCATCTAGAAGCTACTGTACACCAAAAGCATCTAGCTCCTCACAAAATTCAGTTGCTGTTTTCAAACATGCTGGGGTTGGTGGTAGTGCCTGCTTTTTATATAGCCTAGTGCTTACAGCTCTCACCCAGGATATAGGAAACAAGGATAAATTATCTTCTTAACCTAAGGATATTCAGACAAGCACTGTCTTCATCCAAGGAAACTGCCTTAATAATCAAGCTACATGCCAGATGGCAGGCATTCTCCAACCATCCTGCTGAACCTGTACCACTCTGCAGAGAAGAATGCAAAGCAGAGAGAGAGCCCATGAGGGGACATAGTAAGACAGGGCCAAATCCGGCCCACAGGGGCCCCTAAAAAAATTAGTAAATTAATATTTATTTGCTCCTGGCTGCCTATCAAATCTGACAGCAGCAGGTGCAGTAGGACCAAGGGGAAGCCCTCAACAGGACTGAGCAGCCCAGCCTCGCCCACCCCAAGCCCCTTCCTGTCCCACCCTGTTCCAGCAACCCGTGGCTCCCAGCTGCATTGCCAGAGCAGGGAGCATGGGGCCTCACCGGTGTGTGTGTGTGTGTGTGTGTGTGTGTGTGTGTGTGTGTGTGTGTGCACGCACGCACGGACGCACTGTATCAATCTTGCCAAAAGGTAAAATTAATTCCTGACTCCAAATGTGGTGATTGGGGTGATCCTGACTGGAGGGGCAAGACCCTCTGGCCAGGAACCTTCAGATTTTAATTCTAGCAGGAGTATTGGTGCACCCAAGTCAAAATCCCCAGCCTTCACTGAAACCTCCCTCACATGCCCACACACTCACAACCCCCCACAAACCTATACACCCCCCAACAATATACAAGAGTAAGACTTCATTTTAAGCTATTGTGTGATCATCTCTGCGTACACTACACAAACACATGTAAATCAGGTCAAAAATATTTTTTGAAATCAAATTAATACATGCTATAGATGTTTGCTTTTTAGAATATAATTTGGTATTTTTCTGGTTCTGAGATGGCAAAACCCCTTGCTGAAAGGAGTACTTCCAGGGGCAAGAGGAGGGACTTCAGGGAGCAAAGGGATTAGGGGACAGAACTTCCGGTCACAAGATGGCAACCAGGGGGCAGGGCACCTGTCAAAGGGTGGTGCTACCCATGCAGCTCTTGACAGCTTGGCAAAACTTGATAAGTGGCACACACCTGAAAGGAGGTAATCCTGGTTCTGGTCTTTGCATCAGACTTCTTTTTGTACCATTGGCAATGCATAGTGGGTGCATGCAAGTGCATGTGCACCCCCTGAGCTTGGTGGTGCACCCCTTGCAAAAAGTGCTGCTGATGCTCACCATCCTCTTCCACCCCCACCCTTGCCTCTGACACTGCTGGTGGCATCTGTGGGCAGTCCCCGATCACTTTTGGCTGTAGTGACGCTGCCGGTGGCCTCTGCAGGTCGTCACTGACTGCCGGTTGGCGTTCGCTCCCCACCGCCACCAACACTGCCACAGCTACCTGCAGGAGCTCACTGCTTAAAGCCACCACACCTATGCTGCCGAAACCTCTGCTGCCACCTGCGTACGGTCGCTATGCCCCCCCAGCCTCCAAGAGAATGCGGTGTTCATATTTTATACTCTAGTCAATGACTGTTTGAGGTACCTCAGCCTTCTATTACATATAGGCCTGGAACTTTGAAGAAGCATTGCTTTGGGAACCTGGGTTTGGTGGAGAATGACATACTTGCAGCACACCATTTACCTGGAAATGGGAAGAAAGCAGAAAGAGGTTCTGTCTCTCAGATGAACCCTTCAGAAGCCTGGGTTGGTGGTGGGTTCTTAACACTGAGGAGATGTCATTGTATGGAGTGGGATCAGGCTACCTGCACCTATGGAAACTCAGGAACAGTTGCTGCCAGCTATTGAGAGCAGAGTTATATACGATGTTTGGCACAGCAGCCTCTGAAATATGTTGTGCTGTGTTTGAAAGAGAGAAGAGCTATGAACCCTGAAACTGACTCTGGTTAATAGAGCAAATGTCTAGTTGCCAGACAGCTTAGTCCAGTCTTGGCAGCATCAGCCATGAATACATGTTCAGTGTATACTCTCTTAGTTGTGTATTTCACAAGTTTAGGAGGCTGCACAAAGTGTACCTCTCAAGCTCAGCATGTGATTTTTTTCCAAGTCAAATCCAAACAACATATCACTAGAATTCTCAAAAGCATCGTAACTTGATACGTGCAATTTCCATACCAAAGGCCATTCCCTTGTTCCCCCATCCCCACGAGTCATTTTGGCTATGGAGGTATCTAGAAAGTTAAGTTGTCAAAAATTCATTGGCATTGTGGAAAAAGCTGTTTTTTTTCTGCTCCACTCAAGCTAAACATAGCCTAAACCAATTCTTGCTCAAAAAAAAAAATCTTAAAATAAATACATAAATGAAAGGCATAAAAACAAAATACCTTCTGACTAGAAAACAAGCCTAGAAAATGTCAGTCAAAAAGCAAATTCTTCAGAAAGTTAGGAACGTTTTAAAATAGGGATTTAAAATGGAACCATTAATCTTCAAAAACTATAGTAACCATTGCACTCCTAATATAAATATATTGTTTATGCGATTGTAGCTTTCACCTTTGCTATTAGTCTATCTGTTCAATGTAGAAAAATTATAAGTTTTCCTTTTGTTTTTCTGACTTCCTATTCCCAACTTTTTTCTTTTAAAACTATCCATCTTTCCTTCTATTCCCCTCCCCACTTCTCCATATAACTGGCATATTTTCTGCTGCATAATTAATTCTGCAATTCTAATTCAACAGTTTCTTCTGATCTTGAAATCTCTTTGATTCTATAGGAAATGTAGATGTTCAGTACATCTAAAAATGAGGCCAAAAGGTTTGCTGTGGTAAAGGCTATCATATCAAATCCATAGTCTCTCAAGCCGGAATTAAAAGACAAAATCTAGGAATTGTCTGTCTTTTCCTTCTGTTTTTGACAAGCTAAATTTTCTATTAATCAGGAAGTGACAAAGAGCTTAACAGTCTAAGAAAGACATTTCCAACCGTGACAGGTTCGGGACCCAGGGGTGGCTGTGACACTCCCTGGTGGGCCAAGTAATTTCTGCCCCAGCTCTAACTCTAGTGGGCCTTCATCTCCTTACTCACCTGCTACACCTTTGATATTATTATTTTAATGGAAAGAAGGCTGCCTGGAAGACTTAGAGTGAACCTGCTGTTGTTCTCATGTTCAGCTTTGACCTTCTTGGCCTCTGCCATTTTTGCTCTCGCTGAGCCCTCTAACTCTAGTCCACTGACTGAACTGAGCTTCAAGACTCCAAGCTTTTTGTCTGGCCTTCCAAGGCCTTTGTCTATGCCCTCTTTTGGGCTGCTGAGCCTCCCTAGGCTCTCAGTCCCTCTGTATCTGAGTCCCAGGCCCTGTCTCTGCCCCACTTCAGGCTTCAGGCCCCCAAGTCTAAGTCTTGCTCTTCTTTGGCTTCTGGGCTCCCTAGCCCCAGTCCCCAGGCCCATCTGTTCTAAGGCCTGCCTCACCCCTCTTGGGCACTATGGGATTGCCCCATATGGGCTCTATGGGACTACCCCTATGTGCACCCTGCAGGCACTAGGGGTTCACTACATCCCCCTGGGTGTTCTAGGACCTTCAAACCACCCCACACAACCCCCCGCAATACCAGGTCAAACTGAAACCAATGCAGCAAACACAAGCCCTTCTAGCTATAATTAAACTCCTACCTAACCCTGGGTCTCAATCAGCTGCTGGCCCTCAACTTCCCTAGCTGTCTCAGGGCTTAGCATGCTCAGTTTGCTTCTCAGTTGCAGGTATCTCTAGAGAGCTCTTGCCCTCTCAACCTCCAGAATCAATCAATCAATCAATCAATCAATCGAACAAACAGCCAGCCACCCTGGCCCTGGCCCTGGCCCTGCTTTATCTCTCTCCCAATGCCCTGCCCCTTCCAGTCAGGTGACTCCCCTGGGTTGCTTGCAGATGCCTGCTATTTAATCTCATTAGCCCATTGTCACAGAGCACTAAGGTACCCTGTGCCTGAAGAGAGGAAAAAACTGCTAAAGAAGGAGCCCTAGCAGTGATTAGGGAGCACAGCTGTGGGTTGCCAGGGCAACTAATGAGAGTCAGCTGGCCAGAAGGGGCAGGGCCTGGCCCTTATAAAGCCCAGAAGCAGAGGCTAGGTAGTTCTTTACCAGCAGCTAGAGAGGCAGGAGCTCTCTCAGCCATGACACAAGAAACAGTAAGAACCAGAAGTACTGCTTGAGCAGAGTTACAGAAGGCAGCTCGGGAGGCTTGAGCTGTGGTGTTAAGTTATAGCCAGGTGGCTTCAATTTGGGTTACAGCCTAGGGGCTTGTGGTTTTGCTTTGGTGTTGTTATTTATTACACTGGTGGTTTTGGTGAGGCTATAGGGGTGGGAGGAGGCCTCACTGGGGACTCACAACAGAGGGTGAGGACCCCAGCGCCCAAGTGGGCGCAGCATACTCATAGGGACCCACAGTGGTGTGGGGGCCCTAGCGCCAGTGAGGGCGCAGCATACTCAAGGGGAACCCACAGCAATGTGTGGACCCCGGCACCAGTGAGGGCGCAGCTTACAGGGTGCTTAGACCCCAGCCCCAGAGAGGGGGCGTTTGAGAAGCCCCAGTGCGGGCGTAGCAAGCCCTAGAGAGGGGCAACTTTAAGAAGCCCAAGTTGGGCACAACGAGTCCCAGGAAGGAGCAGCCTTTTTAAGAAGCCCACTACGGGCGTAGCAAGCCCCAGAGCAGGGCAACTATTGAGAATCCCCAGTGCAGGCGTGATGGACCCAGGAAGGGGGCAATATTTTAGGAGCCTAAGTGTGGGTATGATGAGTCCCAGGGAGGGGGCACTATTGAAAAGGCCCAGACAGGGGGCAACAGCGCAGAGAAGGCCCCGAGAGAGGGCGACAGCACAGCAAAGGCCTGGAGTGGGCAAGGAGAGCCCCAGGAGGGGGCACTATTGAAAAGGCCCAGACAGGGGGCAACAGCGCAGAGAAGGCCCCGAGAGAGGGCGACAGCACAGCAAAGGCCTGGAGTGGGCAAGGAGAGCCCCAGGAGGGGGCACTATTGAAAAGGCCCAGACAGGGGGCAACAGCGCAGAGAAGGCCCCGAGAGAGGGCGACAGCACAGCAAAGGCCTGGAGTGGGCAAGGAGAGCCCCAGGAGGGGGCGTCAGTGCACGTAGAGAGACAAACCAACGTCTATCCCATCTGCGAGGCTTGGGGCGTGGCATCAGGGGGGGGTGGAGGCACGCCTAGCCCATAAGGCTAGGGTGTCCCGAAGCACCCATTTGTGCTGGACAAGACCCACGAGGGGTCCAGGAGTCTGTGTCCAAGAGGGCATAAGGCAGCCTCCCAACTAATTCAAACAGCAAAGATGTGGCGGGTGAGAATCTGAGGGTGCCCTTGGGCTGGCTTGACATGGAGAGGGGGCCTCAAGGAGATCACAGCTCTCCTGCAGGACCCTGCCGTGACACCCATCTCTATAGCAACCCAATGCCAGCTACACCCTGCCTGTCTTGCAGGGCTCTCCATGGGCTGCTTCTCTCCGAAAGAGGGCAGAGAGCCCCAAGCTCTATCACACCAACCTGCAAGATCTCTAAATTAAACCAACCCAGAGAGTCGTGGTGGATGGGTCGGTTTCGACCTGGAAGGGTGTGGGAATTGGGGTCCCACAGGTTTCGGTTCTTGGACTGATACTCTTTAATGTCTTCATCAGTGACTTGGACGAGGGAGTGAAATGTACTCTGTCCAAGTTTGCAGATGACACAAAGCTATGGGGAGAAGTGGACACGCTGGAGGGCAGGGAACAGCTGCAAGCAGATCTGGACAGGTTGGACAAGTGGGCACACAACAACAGAATGCAGTTCAACAAGGAGAAATGCAAAGTGCTGCACCTAGGGAGGAAAAATGTCCAGCACACCTACAGCCTAGGGAATGACCTGCTGGGTGGCACGGAAGTGGAAAGGGATCTGGGAGTCCTAGTGGACTCCATTGGTGAGTATTTATTCACCAAGGCGCCCTCGGGGGTTACAAGAAATAATGGCCACAAGCTAGCAGAGAGCAGATTTAGATTGGACATTAGGAAGAACTTCTTCACAGTTCGAGTGGCCAAGGTCTGGAACGGGCTCCCAAGGGAGGTGGTGCTCTCCCCTACCCTGGGGGTCTTCAAGAGGAGGTTAGATGAGTATTTAGCTGGGATCATCTAGACCCAGCACTCTTTCCTGCTTATGCAGGGGGTCGGACTTGATGATCTATTGAGGTCCCTTCCAACCCTAACATCTATGAATCTATGAAAAACCCAAACATTCAAACCTTAAATGGCATTTACTCTTCCCTCCATAATATGGAAGCAAGGAAGATTCTTTGGTGTGTTAAATATGTTGCAAGATACTTTGACTACCTTATTTTAGGAAGTTGTCAATGCATCATATAAAATACACATGTATATAAAATGTATTTGTTCATTTGGAAATACGAAATATCTCAGTTATTTGAACTTTAAGTAGAAAACTTAAACCAGAGAGTTACAAATTTCATAACATAAAGGCTAACATAATACGAACTACACTGGCTTTGCATGACCCCTCTATGGCTGAAAATGCAGAAGTCACTTTTTTGCAATTCACAAAATATATTTTGAAATATAGAAGTTGTAGTCAACTTAGCTTTTATCATGAAGTTCAACTTTTTAAAATAGTGCACTATAGCTTGTAACTTATTTTTTTTTTTATTTTAAGACTGGTTTTAATTAAAACCACCTACATTGTATTACATTAAATTTATTTAAAAATACATGTAAAACACTTTCAATCCATATGATTCATGTAGCTACCTATAGTTAGGTTTTTAAGAGAAAATAAAAAAAACCTTTATTACCAATAAATACAGTGTTTGTGTCTGTGTGTCCATTTGCAGAGAGTGACTGAGAGTAGAGTGCACACCTGTCTGTGTGCATGCCTGTGTCTATGTGTTTTGTGCATGCCTGTGTCTGTATGCATGTTTGGCTATAGCTGGGGAGGAGGAGCGGGGAGCAGGGAGAAGAGGGAGGTATGTGCCCTCTCACCCCAGCCTGGTGGGGTCCACCCAGCCTCCCCCCACCAGAACCAGGAGGGGAAGGGCCCCTTCCCCACCCCTGCAACCCAGCTCTCATGGGGAGCAGGGGGTCTCCAATTTTGTGTTTTCCCATGGCTCCAATACATCTTAATCTGCCTCTCTCTAGGTCTGTGGGGAGTCCTGCAGGCCAGATAATGTGGCTGTGTGCACCAGATTGCACTGGCACATGGTGAGTCTGGTGCACAGGATCCATCCAAAGCTGGATATGGTGCATGGGATCAGGTTGGCTTGCAGGGTTGGGCCAGTGTGCACAGCCATATCCAGTCCAGGGGGTGGGCCAGTGGGCAGGAGTGCACCTGTAGACTGATCCCATGCACAGGATCCACCCATGGAATGGCCCTACACTGTTCATCCAGCCTGTGGGGCTGGACTGTTGAGCACCACTGTGTTAATCTCTTCATTCCTCCTTTGGTTTTCTTCTTCCCGGAAAAAGAGAATGAAGCAAAACAAAACACCACATCTCCTCTTTCTTCTTGCAAATGACTATATTTTCTGTTTAGTCATTCAAATAGCTGTAGACTGATTCTCAGCTTGATTCTACCAGTACAATTTGTTGACTTATTTCTGTGTACAGACACTCGGGGAGGTTAGATTGAGTTAAAAATAGCCATGTGATCTCGGGTAAGTTGGAATGGGAGGAATATTGGTAGAGGAACTGGTGGGCCAGGCAAGGTCTGCATGGGGGGGTTGCTGAGGTCTTGGAGGGTTTGATGGGATCAGGGCGATCTTGGGGGGCTTGGTGGATAGAAGCTCTCTTCCCCCATCTCCTGGGACCAGGGGTTATTTTCAGCTCCCCCTGCCCCAGAGAGCCTCCCTGCAATGAACCACCCTTCCCCTCACCAGGTCTTACTTCTTTGGCTCCCCTACCCCTATTCCTATCTTTGGCTTCCGTGCTATCCCTCTCACCCCTCCCTTCACAAGGTCTTACTTCTTTGGCTTCCAGCTCCAGTGAATCCTGATAAAACTGGGACCAGAAGTGCTTGCAGGATGGGGGTTTTGATGGGATTGTGGAGGGAGGGTTGTCCATCTGGGGGTGGGGCAAGGAACCAGGGGCCTAAAAACAGCCCAGTGCTGGAGGTGGGGTAGGAAAATCATAGCCCTGGGATAGGGCCAGCAGCTGAGGTTTTTCAGCCTTGGAGCTGCACTAGGAACTGTACAGAAGTTTGGGACAGTTAGATCAGTCTAAACCTAGCCAACGCAATCTAAGTTAGATTACCTAGGAGGTAGGGTTAACTTGGATCAGGTCAGCCATTTTAGACCCATCTACTCTTCCTGGAACTTCTGTACAGTTTTTACTTAGATCAACCTAAGTAGGGATCTGTGTAAGGTCTGCATCTGGGTGAACTAAGATAGAGCAGGTGGCATTTTTAACACTCTCTAACCTCCCCAAGCATCTGTGTGCACCCATAATAGAGTGGCACTATTTTAAGCTTGCTGTAATGGAGTAGAGAAAACAGGTCCTACACTTCAAATTTGGTGTAAAATTGGACTAGATATCAAAACTAATAAAAATTTTGGTCTACACTACATCAATGAAATTGCATTGTCTGCTTGGAATACATCTCCACCTCCACTATAAAGGTTTTTCTTAATAAGCTTGTTAAGCATTCCCCAATTTGCATAACAGCAATGGCTGTTATTCCAACCATATATATTAGACTTTGAGATTCATACCTGTAACCTTCTTTGTATTTACAAAACATCTAGTTATTTTGCATAATTAATTGTATAAAGACTGCAACACTCAACTTATTTAACTGCCATATTTACCCAAATACAAGATGACCCTGAATACAAGATAACCGCCCCAGTAATTAAATTCTGGATATAAAAAAAACTAGAAAATTATAACAAATTTATAAGTATAGAAGCTAATTATCAGTAGTTTGTCTTGAATTTGCTCCCCTTCCATTGCTACAGCATGAAAAATAAATGGGGAGGGGCAGTCAGGTAACCCCTTTACCCTCTCCCCTCCCCACAACTTCTTCCCCCTTCACTTTTTCCCTCCCTCCTTACTGGCAGACCCTGCTCTCCCTGAGCACAAAAGTGAGGAACAAATTTGAAAAAAACAGACCTTGAAATAAATATAGCTGTAGTAATTTGCATATAGTATCCATAGACTTAATATATCTGGAATGGATGCATTTTACAGTTTTTGAAACAGCTGCAAGCTTAGAACAAGTACTCCATAAATGCATTTTTAAGTAGCACTTCTGTACTTACTTTTATTTAGTACAAACTATGCATAATATCAGTCCAAAGCCAAAAGGCTCATGATTTACTATATAATTGCTGTTGACTGGACGTCAGCAGTCAACTGCATTTCAAACCATGGTGACCCCACACCTCAGCACTGCTCAGTATGCATGGGTGCAGACAGAAATTACAATTTTCACCGAATCTGGCCACAGAAAGCAGTTTATAGCTGTGACCAAACACGTGCATGGCTACAGACAGCTTAAAAATGGCCAATTAGGAGAAAATCTGACTCCTCATTACATGAGGTATCAGATAAAGATGTTTCAAAATGTAGCATCTTTTGTAACTTGTCTGCTAAACTCCCAGCCTGTCACTGTTATCAGAATGAGAGTGGGGAAAGGGAGTAAAGGAAGTTCAGTCTAAGGGGTTGTCAGCCTCCCCTGGAGGGTGGGGTGGGTATATTGCAACCAGCACTTAGATTCCCCTCCCCCTGGAACCAACAGTGAACTTCTGTTTGTTCTGGGGTAACCTTGTAACTCAGTGTTTTGCAACAATTATTTTAAGGTACAGCTGGGAGCTGCACTTCTGTGTGTATTCCAGATACCCTCCACAAAGGATCCATGTGCTAATTAGCCCCACACTTATGGCAGGAACCAGGTGTTCTTGTCATAAGTCCTGAAATCCTCCAAAAATGCAGATGAGGCATAGGGCAGCCTGTACCGGCTCCACCTCATGGAGGGTGGGGCCACACTACTCATATGCAACAGGCTGAGAGAAGGGGCAACAGAGAGATTCTTGGTGGTGATGTCTGCCAGACATTTAAAGCTGATGAAGAAGCAGGGTTAATTGAAAATGGGAAAGAAAGGTGCAGCACAGCTGTGGAAGTGAAGAGGAAAAATGTATTCAGTGTAGTGACTCACTATGACTTGAAAAAGAGTTGGCACTGAGGAGGACTGAGCACAATGGCCACTACAACATATTTTATTCAGGTGGGTTGTACTGAACTAATCTGTCATTGTGGTAGATTCCCTGAGCTGAGCAGAAGAGCAGTCTGAGAGAAGGAGGCCACAGGGAAGCAAAGATTGGGTCCATGGCACATGCACCACCTCTCCATTGGGGGGGTGGGGGGAGGAGTAGCGCTAATGAAGGTGGTGTTGCTACTATCAGTGCTTCTGTACACCACACTAGTCTTCTCTTCCCCCTCCCCCCCACCAAGTGTCTCCCCCACAGAATCCAGAAATCCATGTGCATTTTTTTCTGGGGATCCAGAATGGAGAAGGTGGCAAGGAAGACCCTATACAAAAGAAATGGGATGGAGGCAGGGGGATGCCAGACATCCACCTGTTCCTGCGGGCATGGTACACAAGCCAGATCTACAAGCTGGCAACCAGGCCAGCAACCAAAACAGCCTGTCTTGTCAAGTATTTTACAGGTCACCTCCTAAGACTGTGGGGGTATACACACCAGCCAAAGGGAGACTGTGCACCATGGAATACCCCTGGTTTTACAGGGTGCTGAACGAGTTCCAGAGTGGTTATGGGCTACAGAAGGAAGGCCCAGAGACCATGTCCAACCACAGGAAGATACAAAGGCAGCCAGAAACAGAGACAAGCTATAGACCATGGAGCTGCTCCCTGACAACTGCCAGGCCGTCTGGGACCAGAACTTCCACAAAGACCTATGAAAAGACCACAAAGACTTGAAGACCACAGAGACTTGGCTCATAGCTCACTGCATACTCCCACTGAAGGTATGGAGGCACAGAGTGAGGTGAGAGACTAGACCCAGCTGCCCCAGGGGAAGCTGTCAAGGTGAGAAAGAGATCATCACCACCTCCTTTGGCTCTGCCCCTATGTCAGAGGAGTGTGGAAAAAGGTAAGCCAGCTGCTTGAGGAGGCTCATGACAAGGGAGGCGGCAGTGCTGTATGGACACCTGACTAAACATCAGGGGTCCCAGACAGCCTGCTTCGACCAGTTTGTGTCCTGCATCAGGAGCACCCTTTGGCAATGCAGGAACCTACTGGTATACAGTCACACTGAGCTCAAGCAAACGGACTGCATTAAAATGTTTCTGAGCGAACTCCAGTCCTACTACCAGAAAGCGGTGGGAGAGGATGGAGAGGATGCAGCCAACTCCACCTGGAAAAGAGACACTTGGCACAGGCTGTTCAAAGCCTCCCCAGGAATGGAAGTGGATGAGGAGAAAGAAGAGAACAGCCATGCAACTGGACCTGGAGACAGCAAGAAGGACAGCAACAGGATCATCATCAGCAGAAGTGACAGTGACATCAACAACACTGGACTCGAATGTCCATCGTTCAAGGACTGTGAATGAACTGAGAATGTAAACCCCAAATCAGGGTCTGGACTAAGGGAATGTGTTTGGGTTAGGGAAGAGAAGTGGGTGGGAGCACAGGGGAAAGTGTGTGTTTATTGTAACAGGTGCACAGGTTTCTTAATGTGGCGGCGTGCCGCCACCATGGGCACAGACAAAGGGCAGGAAGGGTTGCGGGGCAGACACAACCCTGAGACAGAGCCCCGGGCAGGGTTACTTACCCCCGGGAGAGACGGCGGCGTCAGAGCCGAGACCGCGGCAGCAGCTGCAATTACAGCCGTGCGAGCTGGCATTACACCAGTTATTTAAGCAGCTGTTCCCAGTGAGGGCTGGACTAAGGGAATGTGTTTGGGTTAGGGAAGAGAAGTGGGTGGGAGCACAGGGGAAAGGGTGAGTTTATTGTAACAGGTGCACAGGTTTCTTAATGTGGCGGCGTGCCGCCACCATGGGCACAGACAAAGGGCAGGAAGGGTTGCGGGGCAGACACAACCCTGAGACAGAGCCCCGGGCAGGGTTACTT
>NW_005842276.1:1245492-1261312 GCF_000455745.1 Alligator sinensis
GGGTGGGCTTCATCTCCCCCTTGGGAAAGCCCCCAACAAGGCTCCGCCGGACCCACGCTGAACCTGAGGCAAGGTTCGGAGCCTCTGACAGAGGCAGGAGGAGGCTCGAAGCCTCTATCAGAGACAGGTAGCAGGAAGCTCCCTGTCCTACCCCAGGTAGGGAGCGAAGCACCAGGATCCCTCTCGGGAGGAGGGAATCAGGGGGAGCGACAGGGCCCCCTGCACAGAGGAGCAGGTACCCTAAGGGAAATAGAGATAGGGATAGGTGGAGCCGTCCCTAGGGATTGCTGGGTCCCAGACACCAGTCCGGGAAGTCTCCCCGCCCAGGCAGAATATTATTTCTAGAGGAAAAGGGGAGGAAGAAGGACTGCCAGAGCTAGCTGAGGAGCCAGCGAGAGTAGAAGACAGGCTGGCCCAGTGATATCACTAGGCCTGGGTCCCCACAGTTGGAGGAAACCAACGGCAAGCCTGCAGTGCACCACAGGCCACCATACCACCAACAAGTGATCGGTTGGCGAGTGGACAGGGTGTAGGGGTGGCGGAGCCCCGTGGAACAACAGAAGCATCAACCGTGAGTACACCCGCACCGGGGAACCCCTCAATTAAAGAACTCCACTGAAACCCTCTCACAAATCAAACATAACAGCAAAGTCGTGGCAGGTGGGACGAGGGGAGGGGCTACCTAGACAATGGGTGATACCGGACTCAAGACATCCGTCATCACATATATATTTCATTTTTAAAATTGTGATAGGTTGCCTACTTACCTGGCAGGGGAGATACCATGGTTATCTGGGTGGTTTTATGGTATTGTGTAGTGAAGGATGGAGACCTGTCCAATGCACTACAGAAAGGTTCCTCCTATGAGAGTCTGCTATAGTCCCCCAATGAGAGTAACTTGACTACATGCCTATTTTATGGACATGGGGATTTCCCTTTAGCTTGTTTCTTTGGCTGGTGGATAAGGGCAAGCAAGATTCAGGGGCATCTGAACTCCAAGACCTCTGGGCTTGGGGCCTGCATATAGGATGCCTGCCATGGATCTGAGAGCATCTGAAACCCCAGGCTGAAGAGGGAGGGAAGATATTTGCCAGGGGTAACACCACATGGACCTGAACAACTGGGCTGTGCTTAATGGATTAAGTTTAGAACTAATTTGACTGATTTGGCCTAAGACATGAAGTTAAAAAAAATTGTGGTAGGCTCCTATCGGCATCTTACCTGCCATGATCAACCAGGTTGTTTTTGCTGATACAGATAAGAATCTTGAGTTCCTGCCACTCACATGAGGCAGGGCAGGGGGATCAAAGACCCCTAGACCAGGTCTAGAAACCCATAAACAAGATGGAGATGGGTGGTGAAAGATACTTCCCAGTGAATGTATAGGTGAAAAAGGAATATGTGGAGGCCCCAGGAAAGCTGACAATGGGAAGGAAGGATTTTGTAACCAAGATGCTTCAAGACCTACTAAAGGTAATACTTATAAAGTTGCATTGGCTCATTGATATGCTGGGAGTTAGAGTGGGAGCTTTGCTTCAGACAGCCCAAGAGAAGAGCCAATTTCTGGGAGCAGCTGCATGCAACCACAGGGAATCCCAGCTAAAATTCTTTGAATTTGCTCTGGAAGGCTCAGGAAAAGAGAAGCTAGTCACAATTAAATGAATTCTGGCCTAGTAAAAGAAGAGGACTTGAGCTTGTGGTTAAAAAGACACTGTAAGAAAATGGAAAAGGTTGAGAAGGTCCTGGATGAGGTGGGACTGTGCACTGGAGCCTGGAAATCTGAATCCAGGACAGGTGCAGCACCTCCCCTCTTCAGTCTCCCTGGGACCCCATAAGGGTTTCAACTTCTACCGGGGACAACCCAAACTCTGCTGGGAATGCAGGGAGGAGGGACACCTAACCATACAATACCCAATAAAAATCTGTACCATGTGCAAAGAAAAAGGACACACCCCCAAGGACTATAAACAGGAATGGCAGTAAAAATTTGTGTGAAGCGGGGCATGTCTTTAAAGATTGTCCTCAATCCTACACTAACATAGGGAAAAGCCAAAACAAAGAGAGGACTGCAGAAAACACAGCCCTCCCCAAGGTCCAATCGCAGCCACGTGGCAATAACAGAGAGGAAGGGGGCAGGAAAGTTCCCAGAAAGTGAGGAAACAGAAGGGGAAAACCTCTCCAAAAAGGAGAGCCTAATCTTCTCATGAGAAAATGTGAGAACCTTAAGAAAGATGGTTGAGGAACTCAGAAAAAGGAGGGGGGTTGAGGAACTCAGAAAAAGGAGGGGGAGAAAGATCTGTCTGAGAAAATGGGAAGGATAGATAAAGAAGAGATGGAAAAGGAAAACCTGAACCTCCAAAAAGGGGACTGGATAAGGACCCCAGAAACCGAAGAAAGCGATAACTTAGACATGGAGGTCCAGGATGGAAATGGGGAGATCCCAGGGACCCCAGAGCAAAATCAGAATCTCCAGGTAACCCCCACTTGTGTGAGAGAGGCCGGTCCCCCTGAGTATTCATCAGCCAGATGGGGGAGCCCAGAGAAAGCTGTAGCTGAAAGACTCCTATATATCTTGGCATGACATCACCCCAAGTTTTCCGGTCAGAGTTTACCATGCTTTAATCTCTTAACTAATTAATTTAAAATAGAACACTGCCCAGTCTAACCAATCAGGCTAGGGATCTGATTTATATGACTGAAACCAGGCCTTCTGGTTTCAGTACACAGTAAAGGGAGCCCTAAAACAAAAGCCACAGGGATCTGGACTCCTCAGGGGGCTTTCCTGCCTACCTGACCAGACAGCCCTGATTCTCAGATCAACAAGCAAAGGAAATGAGACAAGATATAAAAACATGATTAAATACAGAAAAGCAGACACATATCAAACATGGCAACTACCGAACCCGTGGAGCTTCAACCACTCCGGGGCCAATTAACGAGCCGAACCCGCGGAGCTTCAACAACTCCAGGGTCAATTGTCGGAGTCCTCTAGCGAGGATTTAAGCGGAGCTGAGCCTGGAAAACTGTCCAGCCTACACCACGACCATCTTTGGTGTAAGTAAAACATCTTTTAATCACCCATTACGCGTCCGTAACTAATTCTAGCTCGCCACCGGTCTTCTTCGACCCCGCGTGCCCGGGCTGCTGGCCACAGCCCGCATGCGCAAAAACGGGTCCGCATATCGCTCCCGGCTCACACATGGTGACATGAACGGGATCAGGAGGCAGCCCGCACATGCAGTACAGAATTACTTGTACATTTTGTGTGTGTTACATAGCATTTTTGTCACCAAGTGGAGGGTGTTGGGGCTGGCTCTGGCCCTCCTGGTGCTGGCCTGGTATTACAGTAACTCCAGGCCACATGCCAGTCCTCTGTGGAGGAAACACCTGCCCATTTTTAAGGGACACACACACACACACACACACACACACACACACACACACACACACACACACACACACACAAAAGGTTCCCATCAGCATTTTTTGGTATCGGAGAGGGTGTTAGATCTTGCTCTGGCTTCTCTGAGTGCCAGCCTGGTAATGTAGTACCTCTAGACCTGGTATTCAGTGCATCCTGAGAGAGTGACTTCCCCCTCCACCCCCCGCCTCCTTTTTTTTTTTTAAGGGCTATGCCAAAAAAAAAGGATCCCATCAACATTTTTGGTTTACCTGACGGGAGACACCGTCTTCTTGGCCTTGAATGACTCAAGTGTAGTTAGAGGGTGAATGCTTGTCTCTTGCAACTGATACCTGTGAGAGTCTACAAATGCCTACAAATCTCGGCTACACAGTTTATGGCGATGGGGATTTCCCCCCCACCTCGCTCCTTTGGCCTTTTGGCTGAGGCAAGCAAGACTATGCAGCACGTAGGATGCCTGCCATGGATTTGAGAGTATCCTACTTCCCAGACTCTCACAGTGTAAAAAAAAAAAAAAAAAAAAAAAAAACCTATTTGTCTGGGAGTTAGGATGGTATTGCCACACAGACTCGAACAATTAAGCTATGTACAGTCAAAATTTGGAACTTAATTAGGAACTGATTTGGCCCTGGAAGTGAAATTTTTATTAAAAAAAATAAATCAGCATTTTTGGCACCAAGGGTGGGTGTCAGAGCTTGCTGTGGCCTCTCAAACTGCTGGCCTGGTGTTGTAGTAACTCCAGGCCAGGTGGAACAACTGCCTGTTGCATCAGCAAGTTTGCCCCATATGGTCCATGTTCTTTATAGTCATACTCAATGTTGGCTGCCTATAATCAATTTCATAGTAGGTTTCCATTACTGAGCACATGCTGCTTTTAGCAGCAGTTCAAAGATAGACAATGTATTTAGTGAGGTTTCTTTGAGCTGCTTTTCCTTATTCAAGTAAAGGTGCTTTTCCTTATTCAAGTAAATATGGTATTTTAGATCACCATGTGGAAAACCAGTACTCAGTGAAAGTTACTTTTATGAAATGGGAAAGATTTTTGGAGCATGCCTTGGTGAAATTAAAGGCCTGTCATACGCTGTTTATTTGATTAAGGTATGTCATTACTGATTGGACTTGCTTTTCACTGTGGTGACAGACATGCTACATTTATTACTCCTCACCTTTAGAACCTCATTACTTTAAAAGTTGCAAAAGGTGCAGTTCTTGGTGTAAACAAAGCTTGATGGTAGCAAGAACAACTCACCAGTTCCAGCTCAGTGGAGTGAGAAAAACTGTCTCTGTCTTTCTCCCTGAGTGTTGTTTCAGGATGAGAAGTTTCAGTGAGTGTAGAATAAAAATAGCCAGTAGGACTGTGCAAAACACATTCTATTTGAACCTGCATTTCGAGGTTTCGACAGAGCAGCATTTAATTTCAAATTTCATTTCAGTTCAAAACTGCTGTTCCATTCTGTTTCATTTCATTGAAACAGTGATGCTGTTTCGACATTTCGCCCATAGGCTATAATGAGGAAGCTCAAAACAGCCTCTCTCATCCAGCAGGCAGATGGGGTCCCGCAACCCCAGAAGGGCTGCGGGGGCTGTGGCAGTCCCCACAGGGTTGTGGGCCCCAATCTGTCTGCCAGATGAGGGGGAAGCCAGGTGCTGCGGCCTGGGACCGGGGAGCTGGGGAAGGGAACTGACCTCAGCTGAGCTGAGTTGCCTTCCCCAGCCTGATGGTAGGGCTGGGGAGGAGAACTCCGTTCAGCTGGGCTCAATTTCCTTCCCCTGCCCAATCACAGCATTGGATGCACTGTGATGGGCTTGCCGCAGCCTGGATGTGGGAGGCAGGGAGAGCCAGGGCTGTGTTCCCCACCTGGATGAGCCAAATGGATCTGCGGAGCCACTTGAAGCACAGCCCTGGTTTTCCCCTGTCTCCCACTACCTGGCTGCTGCCTCCTTCGAAACTTGAAACATTTCAAAACTTTTGAAACATTTCGATTAGCCTCGTTTTGTTTCAAGGCTGTTTTGAAGCCCTTCATTTCATTTCAATTTTGCTGTTTCAAGCTCAAAATGAGTTGAAACAATGTTGAAACTAACCAGCTGGTGAAATTTAGCACAGTCCTAATAGTCAGGTTCTATGTCCACTTTCCCCACAGTGCCCAATGCAGATTGTGTACCAGGACACAGAAGAGGCCTAACTTAAGCACTGAGTTCTACGTATCCTAAACTAGTGGACTATCCCAGGGTGATTGTTATTTGTTGATAGCTGGTACCAGTAGTACTGAGTCCCTAAGGGTGTGTTTTACTGAGATTACAAGATGCTTTACTGAGCATTAGACTACTCTAATACACAGTAAAGCATCACTATCTATATGTGCACAGTAATTACTGTGCAGTAGATAAGTCAAATGTGCCATTTTTTAGTACCTGTAGATACAGGCACTAGAAATTGGCATATTAAACTAATGCACTGAAGTGCACTTTTAGATGCTGACTGGGAGCAAATTGGTCCTAGTCATCCTAGGTAGCAGGGGGCCACAGGGGCAGGGAGAGCTGTCCCAGCTGCTGGGCAGTTGCCTCCCAGCTATTTGGAGATTGGGACATGTCCCAATCTCCATGTGGCTGGGAGGCAGCTGCCTGGCAGCCAGCACAGCTCTTCCCCACCCTGCAGAGTATGGGACCAGCCCCTGTGCCCCTGCCAGCCCCAAGCTGGCACCCAGGGGAGCCTGGAGGTCCCCATTGCTGCTGCAGGGGGGCAGAGCAGGGCAGGAGCAGCCCTGGATTGAACTGCTCCCATTGGGCATGTCCACATATGCAGGCACATGTGCTTGCAGCAGCTCAAGTAGCAGCAGCACAAATCTGTGCTGGAGATTTGTGCCTCAGCGCACATGCCTAAACATGCACTTTGGTGTGGGGCAAATTATGCCACCTGGGGCAAACTGACCCTGCCAAGTTCCTCCCGGATCTTCAACCAAGGGGAGCTAGAGGCTGGCACCTGTGCTGGCCCCAGCAGTATAAAAAGCTGCCCTGGCAAGCAGCTCAGGGATATTTGCCCTCAGAAGCTTCTGAGGCTTGGCCAGTTGGTATCTGGGGACACTGGCCCCTTGTACCAGCTGAACTGCTGAAGCAGCCCTAACTTAGAGTGGCCCCTGAACCCTCTACCCACTGCAGCGGTCTGGTAGTGGGGGCAGCTGCCTGACTGTGACCTGCTGCCACCTACAGCAGCATCCTCCCCCTTGGACCTGTGGGCCCATGGCAGCCAGACCCAGATGGAGACTGCGCAGCTGCCTGGGCTGTGTTATGGGCACTGCAGCAGAGCCTCCTGCAGCTCTGGGCCAGCTCCCAGAAGGCTGTAGCTGCACTTTTGGTCTTCATGCGGAACGCTGTCATGTTTTCTGGAGCTCCTGCTATGCCATCTGGTCAGCTATTGCCCAGATATGTTTGTTGCAATGGCCTGCTTTGAATTGTCAAAGCGTGTCCTCCTGGCCCCAAATGGCTAGGTCAGCCACCTCATCTGCCCTCCAGCTAGGTCCCTGGTGCTGGCCCTGGGCAGGCTCCTCTGCCCGGGTCTCACCACTTGCCTCACTAGCAGAGACCTTGGTGTTCTCTGCTTAAAACTGCAAATTCTCTGATTCAAAACCCAAATTTGCTCATTAATTCTCTCATCCATGTTCTTCTGTGATTAAAATGAAACACAATTATATATAAAGCAATCAGTTGGGCAATGTTTTATTGATATATTTACAATTTTAAAACAATTCGGAAGCCTACCAGTGCCTCTATCTTCATAATAAAACCAATTCTAAATATCTATATGCCTTGGCGTTTGCTTTTGTTTTTTTTATCATAGAAAAATCAGAGCTGCCCCTGCCTGCTTTGCTCACCTGGATGTGGGGCGCTGAGCAGCACTGATATGCTGGTGCCCTGCTCCTGCCCTTGCCCTTCACTCCTAACCCACAGCCCCTGCCTGCCCCCACTAGCTCCCTCCTGGCAGCAGCTCTGTCCTAGCACCATGACATGAGTCCAGCTGCAGCTGCTTTGTGGCTCTGAACCATGACAGTCCTTGTTGCTCTGTTCCCAGCACCTGTGCCTAGGCCACAGCAATCCCTATGCCATTCCTGGAAAGCCCTCGACTGGAGCTCAGGGACTGGGCTGGGCAAACCCCTTCCCTTCCAGGCTGGCCTGTCCCTGTACAGGCTGTTCTAGGTGCACAGGGGAGCTCTAAGCCTGGCTCTAATGGCCTTTCATCCCCAACCCCCATCTCTCTCACACACCCCCTGGTACTGCCACCTCCACCCCTCCCCTAGCCCATCACCCAAATGGTTCCTGGGACCAGGATCTCCCCCAGGCTGGGGCCACATATCCCAGCACCGGTGTGAACATGGGGCACGGATGCAACCTGGTAGTTTACCCCTGCAGCTGTGGCTTCTGCCAGCAGGTCCTGTCCCATCCAGTCAGGTGTCTGGGCATGCAGGGTGTGAGATTTGTGGACGGGATGTGGGGGTTGGGAGGGGAAGAGGTGTTGGGGCATGGGTGTGGGGTTTGTGGGTGAGTGTAGGGTTTGTGGGGGTGAGGTTTGTAGGGTGGTATAGGGCTTGTGCAGAGGTTTGGGGGGTTGGCATTTGTGGGTGGATTTTGTCGGGGTTTGTAGATGTGGGATTTGTGGGTGGGGGGGTTTGTGGCGGTGTTTTGGAGGTGGGGGGTTTGTAGGTGGGTTGTGGGGGGGTTGTGGGTGTGGAAGGACTGTGTGCGGAGTGACGGGGGCTGTGGGGTGTGGGAAGGAATGCTTAGGAGGGGTGGGTGTACCCATGGTGCACAGGCCCCCTGCAGCAGCAGCAGCCATCAAGGCAGTCATGGCCCACTGCTGGCAGAGCCCCCCAGCAGCACTGCCTGTGTCCTTGGAGCCAGCCTGGCTTGGCCCAGCCCAGCCCACTGGTATTCACCCTTGAGCAGGACCAGGCCACTCCCTTGAGCAGGACCAACCATTTTTGCTGCCACCTGGGCTCCTGGCAGGCCTGTACGGGTCCTGCCTCCATGGAGCTAGCCCAGCCTGACAGCGCATGGGGCACATGGAGGCGGGACCCAGCCCAGCCTGCTCTTGCATGTAGTGCCTGGAACCCGGGTGGCAGCAAGAGCAGCCCAGTCCTGGCCAAAGGTGCATGCCAGTGGGTTGCACTGGGATGAGTCAGCACAACCCAAGTAGCATAGGCAGCTCTAGGTCTCAGGCAGCTGGGACCATGCTGTGTTGTTGAGGGGCTCTGCCAGAAACAGACCATGAGCACTCTGATGGCTGCTGCTGCTCTTGTTACTGCTGTGGTGGGGAAGGTTGTGCACCATGTGGTGGGGGGTAGGCGGGGAACCCACCCCTCCTGAGCAGTTCTCCCCACCCTCACACAATCCCCTCACCCCCACAATCCCCTCACCCCCACATTCCTCCTTGCCAGGGACACAGACTGGGTCCAATCCACTGTTGCATCCTTGCCCTGATCCTATTTGCCCCAGCCTGCTGAGGCAGCAAGTTGGAGCAGCAGGGGCACACGGCAGCCATAGAGACTCTGGTAGGTGCTTGTAACAGGGAGCCTGTAGCCCCATTACTGAGAGTAGCTACAAGAAAAAAAAACTTACCTGATCAGCAGCAGGACACCTGGGAAGATGACATTAACCAGCACCGGGAGCATCCACTGCACCTGAGGAACAGAGAGACTTGCAAATTGCTAATTGGAACTGACCCAATTAAAAGGATCAAAGATTGAAACAACAGACCCCCGGAGGGGAACAGAGAGCCATGGCGAGATAAGGAGAGAGAAAGCAATGGAACTGAGTTTGTGCAGAGGCACAAGGGGAGTCGGAGGGCAGAGCCCTCAAGGGACAAGCACCAAAAGGTGACGTGGTAAATAGCTACAGGAAAACTACTCAGTGTTACCCCTGAACCAGTATGCAAAACTGATTACAGACTCTTTCCTGATCAAAACATTGACCAGAAGTTATATATATAGACTTTGCTTAAATGTACCCCACCAGAGAAAGGGGGAGAAGGGCAAGTTTTTTGAAAGCCATCCCCTACAAAGAGAGTGGGTTGTAACTGGTCAAAGAGCAATTCAGAGGTGTTTTCCCTTATTAAGGCAAAATTAACCTAGGACATTTTATACCCTCAAATGTCCTGGGTCCAGGATGAAGACAGTGAGGAAGCTGATCTTTAGCGCAGTGGTGCTTAACAAAGGGAAATAAAATGGAAAGTAGACTAACCTACAACTAGCAGTAAGAACGTGTAATCACCCATGTATTTCTTTTTTTTCTTGAACTAAAACTTCCCATCAAGTCGTGGCAGGCGAGAAAAACATGGGTGGGAATCTTATAGTTGAAGTCAGTATCTTTTTGTAATTGATCTAGGGGCACGCACTCACAGTGCTGAAAGATCTTTTTGGAGGACCCAGCCTGTGGTTGCTTCAGGGCATGCTGCAGCAGTGCACCCTGCCCTGCTTTTTTCCAAGTGTGTTTTTTTTTGTTTTGTTTTTTTTTGATACCAGGATTTCCTGGTATCAAAATTAGAGTCTGCGCTGTGATATGCAGTGCAGGGAACATTTTTTCATTCCCAGAGTGCTTTTTGAGGCATCTAAAATTACTTTGAGACGCCACAACAGGCACATGCTCACTCATCTGGACACGGCCATTGGGAGCAGATTTGCTTCTGACAGATGCATGTTCAGATAGTTTCATAGTAGCTAGGCTCAGGAGGGACCTGAACAGATCATCTAGCCTGACTCCCTGCCACAGGCAGGATGAATGCTGGGTTCACAAGACCCCAGACAGGTGATCATTCAACCTCCTCTTGAATTTGCCCAAGGTAGGGGCGAGGACCATTTCCCTGGGAAGTTGGTTCCAGATTTTGGCCACCCTAACTGTAAAAAATTGCCTTCTGATCTCCAACCTAAACCTATTCTCCATCAGCTTATTACCATGGTTCCTTGTCACCCCAGGTGGCGCTGGGGAGAAAAGGGCTCTACCTATTTGCTGTTGATCTCCCCTGATGAGTTTGTAGGCAGCCACCAGGTCCCCTTCAGCCTCCTCTTGCTGAGGCTGAACAGGTTCAGGTCTCTCAGTCTCTCCTCGTAGGGCCTGTCCTGCTGCCCTCTCATTGAGTGGGTGGCCCTCCTCTAAACCCTCTCCAGGCTGGCCACATCCCTTTTGAAGTGCGGCGCCCAGTACTGGATGCAGTACTCCAACTGACCAAAGTCGCATAGAGGGGGAGTATCACCTCTCTGGACCAGCTTGAGATGCATCTTTGGATGCATGACAAGGTATGGCTGGCCTTGCTGGCTGCGGTCTGGCATTGGCGGGTCATGTTCATCTTGGAGTCAATAATAACTCCAAGATCCCATTCCACCTCTGTGCTTTCAAGAAGGAAACTCCCCAGCCTGTATGTATGCTGTGGATTCCTTCTCCCAAGGTGCAGCACCCTGCATTTGTCTACGTTGAACCCCATCCTATTCTCATGCATGCAGGGCTGCAGTTTAATGCTGCTGAATTTTCTACACAGAAAATTCAGGAACATTAATTGCATGTATAGATGAGACCTAATAGAACCAACATATACTCCCAAGTATCCAGAACAGCTTGTGATCATTGCCATGTTATGGATATTTAAAATTTTATGTTAACCAAAGTGAGCAGGGCAGAATATTTTAAAATTATAATAAATATTATCCATCAGATAATACTGGAAGGCATATTAGCTCCACAATGATCTATCTTATTTTGTTTTTGAAAATGAGGCAAATAGAAAGAAAACAATGTTTCCCAGTGCATCCCAATGTATAGACTAACCTGTTTTTATACTTTTCATATCTAGAGCCACAGTGAGAGAGAGAGATGCTTTTTAAGGGCAAACTTTCATATAAATTCCTCTGCTCCAAACCTGTCATCTTCTAAAACTTCTTGCTCACATGTTTCTGTATAATAAATTTGTAATGACACTCATAACATGTTATAATGAAGCATGAGAAAGGGGTTAGACTGCTCTGTAAACTCTTGGAGAGGATTAGAAAAGTGTGATCTAGTTGACTCATACATGGCCCATAGCCATATAAATGCTTGCAAAATTGCTTCCTGCCTGCACTCTTATACCAATGACCACAGAGAAGCAGAAGGTTAACAAAAGGTGCTGTGGAAAGAGAAGCCTTTACTAAATTACCAACTATGTTTTAAATTGCTAGTGAACTGAAAAAAGTATGTCTGAAATAGCATGTCTACAGAGGTAACTGTCTGCAAAGAGTATAGCTTTCATACATGTATATTAAGTCTTGTCTTCTGTCTGTGTCAGGGTTATTTACAAATATTGAATAATTCAGACCTAGAATGAATAGGTGCAATTCCACTGAAGTCACTGCAGTTGTATCCACTTACCCCAGGTCTGAATTAAATCCACTGTCCTCTAGCACAACATGGTAAACCTAGAAGTATATCCTATTACCTATGTCTGAGACAATGTCTACACTAGAGTTGGAGTGTGACTGTAGCACATTCCAATCTACTCAACTAGTTTTCATTTAGGTTGGGTACCATTAGCAGGGAAACCACAGCAGCTTGTACCTCAGTGAGGGCTGAATGAGCCCATCTGGACCCCTGGCTGCTTATTCACCCTGCTTGTTGCAGCTTTATTGTTACTGGTACATGAACTAGCTAGATTACACCTCCTGAATGCAAACATGGGCCTGTATCCCTATGCATTTTATAGTGTGGTTCATACAATTGTGATGCACTTACATTTTGGTAAACAATTGGATTTTCTTTGTGAAAAATTAATAGGAACTGCCTAAAATGTGAATTGATGCTCTTACCAAAAAAACAAAACAAACTCCCCCAACCCTCTAACAATACATAGTTTGAAAATACTGCTTAGGCATATATATCCATCAGACTTGAACATCCAGTGATTTAAGTTAATTATACTTCAAGTAAATATGGTAAATATTCCTTTTGAACCCATTAAATGATATGCTGTGAATATATTTCTGATATTTTATTACCACATAACCACTACTTCCTCCTTCTTGACTCACTCTCAGCTTTACCAGAATTTTGAAGTTCTAGTAACATTAACTGACATCCTTTGAAAATCACTTTTGACAAGCCACTTCCTTAACATCTCCCATAAAAAACATAGTATATGGACTGCTATGATTTGTTTGGTTAACTTTGGTTTTAATATCTATGGCCATCAAAACATGGAAAATACATTACAACTTCTTCACGGTTATGTGACCAGACTCTGGAATAGACTCCCAGAAGGGGTGGTGCAGGCACCTACCCTGAAGATCTTCAAAAGGATCCTGGACACATACCTTGTTGGGGTTATTTCACCCCAGCAGTCTTTCCTGCCTAGAGCTGGTAGGCTGGACCAGATCATCTGACAAGGTCCTAAACTTCTGTGAATCTGTGAACATATGCATGTCTCAAATGAATAATCAGATAATCTTATAAGGCCTTCTTATATTGGTCCACTAGGAAGGTTAGGAGGTGGTGCTTTCAGTCTGGTGATGATACCCATCTGTGTATCTCCATTTCATCAGACTTGAATTGTAAAATTCACCACTACTACTCTAAGTATAGAGAGTCAAAATGCCTCAGGCTGAATCAATTCAATCTTTGCAAGTTAAATTAAACTGCATAGATTGAACCAATAAGCAAGTGAACTGAAATTGATTCACTTTTGATTCTGGAAATGCAGCCACATGCCTGCAGTGGCTCAGGCCAGAAGCTAGGCGGTGCTAAATTGCCTCCCTGATCAGCTGGAGTAGATAGCATGGGCCAAGGCTAGCCTGCTCACCCTGCAAAGGGGGGCTTGAGGGGGAGATGCAAAGCATCCTGGGATCCTGGGGGACTGTGAGTAAACTTGAATCTGGAGGGCCATGTCCACATGTGCTATGCACCTTACACCACTACTTGACCTCAGAGAACACCCATGCAACACGCACTTTGGCACGTGGCAAATTACCCCAGGTGGGGTAGGGGAGGCTGGGGCCAGCACTGGGCTGGACCCAAAAGACTTACCTGGGAGCCTCTTGGGGCTGCAGCAGTAGTGATTCTGCTGTGTGGAGCCTGGCTGGCAGCTACAGAGTAGCTCCTAGCAGCCCAGCTCTGCTTTTGAGCAGTGTGTACTGCCAGTGCATGCACTGCTCTGTTTTGTTTTGTTTTTTTCCCATGGATTTTTTTCACCCTTGGATATCCATGGAAAAAATAGTGGAACAGTATGCACATGGGCAGCGCTTCCTTGCAGTGTAGAGAACATCTGAATGCATGCTATGTGGCACCACAGACTGCACAGCGGCTCTCGTCTGGAGGCAGCTGAGTGGTTCTGGGACAGAAGTTCAATTCAACTGATTTAACCTAAATCAGTAAATCTGATACTACATGCATCCAGGTTTATCTCAGACTGGTTTTGGCCATTTTGAAAGGGGTTTATGTGCACTGAACTTCTCTTGTGTTACAGATTTGAAATTGTTTCCAATCACTTATACTGGTTTATGTGTCATTTCTGTCCCTAGCCCTAGTGTCGAATAGATACTGGATCATGGATATGAGTGAGCTGGCTGAAAGTCAACCTAGATAAGATCGAAGTAATAATGGTGAGAACCCAAGGAAATTGAAGAGGCAATATCCTTGTCTTTGGCTGAGTGAGTTTATCACCAGAGTTCTCAAATTAGAGGAAAATTCTAAACTCCTCAGATGCTGTTAGAGAATCATATTATAGCAGTAAGCTTCAGCCTTTATTTTTAATACAGTGCTTACCACTCTTATACACCCTGTTGTCAAGTCAAGATCAACCTATTGCAAAGCATGGAACTTTAGAACCATTCGTACACTGACTTTGGTACAGAATGCAGCAGCTTACTTATTAAACAGAGGAGCTTACAGAGGGCAGGACAGGTGTTAAGGGATATGCAGTGGCTGCCTTTTCTCTACATGGAAATTAAAGTCTTAATTATGACTTAAAAAGTTCAGGTCCTGACTGTAACAGGTGACGTTTTAATTAACATTAGACACTTTATTAAAATTTTAACTTAAATTATATACATACACAGGTGGCTAGCCTTGCCTTCATGACCTGCTAGCCATGACACCTCATTGACTTCTCCTGCCTTCCCTATACAAATCCACTCTGTACAAATCCTGCTTCAAACGTCCTGTCACTATTACACTGACTGCCCTAGAGATTTCCTCCTTGTAAAATATTGCCACACCTGTGGACTGCAGATAGATACCTGGATTGTAAGGGAGAAGACTCTGAAGGGCATTTTCCATAAGGTAGCCATGATGCTGGAACTTTTCAATCTCTGAATTCTACTACTATTCACTAGTCTATTATCACCCTTCCCCTTAGTAGTGCATGTTGTATTCTCATTTGTCCCATATGTCTATTAGACCTTGATTCAGCAATGAGTTTTCTGTACATGCAATCCTGTGGCTTCATGGGCACTCATGGAAGTCAAAGTACTTATAGCTTCAAAGCTGGATGAAAATGGCCAATTTCTTTCTCTCTCTTTCTTCCTACCTTTAACAAAATAATTTCTAGCTTTATAAAATGATTTTCCCCTCCAATCTTGATTCAAAAATTTATTCTAATCAGAATGCTCCTCTTACAACTGTTTCTTTCTAGATAATTCTAAGCATATGATCAGACCAAAAAATTGATAGCCAAATGCCACCTCAAAAGTTTACCTGCTGTCACAGTGTGGCACACCACATGTGCCATTCCTGACATGGGAGCTCTGGGAGGCATGGCAGGATCCTGGAGAAGTGTAATAGAATGCCTGGTAAGGGCGGGGAATGGCTGGTACTTACGTGGAGGTGTGGAGCCGGAAAAGGCTGAGTGGCAAGCGGTGCTGCAGCCACAGTCCATAAGCACCTTATGACAGGGCAGTGAATATGCCCTGCCACGTGAAACCCAAAAAGCAATGAATGCAACAGAACTTAGTCATTTGGCAAGACCAAAGAATCAGAGAGAAGGGTGGGAGGAACGGAGTGTTAATTAGGAAGACCAGCTGGATGTGCCAGCAGGGTGACAAGCTAGAAGCCATGCCAGGTGGCACAGGTGATTGCCCTGGAAGTTAAAACAGAGACGGGCAAGAAGTCAAGTCCCCGGAGAAGGGGGAGGGACAAGCAAAGGCTCGCATGATCACACAGATGTGCAATGCTTGCTTATGACTGTTGGAGACAGTGAAAGGCTGTAGAACTGAGATTGACTTACCTGAGGAAAGGTATGTGACTGAAGTGCCACTCAGAGTCTGGTGGAGATCAGGAACAGTGAGTGTGGGCATTCCGTACTGGGTACCTAAAGGACAACGAGGAAAGCAGAGATTGAGAGAGAGTTAATGGGGGAGGAATCTCTCTCTGATGAAGGACTTAACTGTGGGA
>NW_005842276.1:1261322-1264703 GCF_000455745.1 Alligator sinensis
GACAAGGTCCAACATTACCTGTCTCCTCAGGTGCCTGATAGGCTCCATGCTTATGGCATATTGACAGTTTATGCTGGACATGGAGAACTTAATGAGAAACCCTGGATGGAGAGGGATTGTTAATTAGGATTTAAAAGACTGAGGTCCACAGATAGACAGCCCCTGTAGGGAAGGACTGACATAGTGAAAAACATGAATCTATACCGAAACATCTTAGAGTAGTAAAGGCAAGGTATGGGGATGGAGGAGCCCTGGAAAGAGGAGATGGCCTATTAAGTTGCAGGAATAACCAACTGATCTTCCTCCCAAGGTTACATCTTTCTTTGGTTTTTCTTCATCAAAGGTGTGGCAGGAAAGTTCCAAAGGGGACCATCAGGTCCTGGCAGATTGACTACAACTTTCTAAGATAAGATCCTCATATAAGGTGAGGTCTTCCACAGTTGTGTATTGGCTGGGAAGTGATAGACTCCTTCGGCTGAGTGGAAAGAGCATGACCCAGATGCAGGGAAACGGAAAATGGAGAGCATGACAACACAAGCCGGGATGGCAGCTCCAAAGGACTGGCAGCAGGCTCACCAATTAGTGATCCAAATTATGCAAGCCCAACAACTCCAGATGGAAGAACTGGTGCGGGTAAGGACCCAAGAGACTGAAGCATGAATGGCAATACTGAGACACCAACAGTAATTAAGCAAAAAGACAGACACAGCAGGAAGTTGTGTTGGGTGCCTTGGAGAAATTTCGGGTCCCCAAGATAACGGGATAGTGATGAAGAGGCCTATTTAGAGGCCTTCGAGAGAACGGCCATCGCCGCAGGGTGGGACTTAGCCAGATGGGCTTCCTTGTTGGGACCCTTATTGGTAGGCCAAGCCCAAGCAGTTTACAGGGCACTTTCAAAGCAAAGGCCAATGACTTTGTGACATTGAAAAGGGCAATTTTGTATAGGCTGGAAATATGTGCCAAATTTTATTGGCAGCAGATCCAGGCAGTAGTAGGTGACAACATTAAAAGTGGCCCAGGATTCTAGCCCAAATATTAAGGGATGCCATAGAACACTGGATTCAGCCTAGTGGGAAAACTGTGACTGAGATGTTAGACATTTTTACCTTTTAGCAATTTTTGGAAGATTTAGATGAAGAGACACAGAGTTGGGTGAGGAGGCACCAGCCACAGGGAATGGAGCAAGCCCTGCAGCTTGCAGAGGCCTTCTCTGTGGCTGAGAAGATCAGAATGAAAGGGAAAAGGTCCAAACCTGGGGTAGTGGTGAAGAAGCCAGAAGGCACGAGAAGTATGACCCGGGTAGGAAAAACAATGGCAGACTAGGATGTGATATGTTTCAGGTGTGGAGTGTCAAGTCATGTACCTTGGCAATGCTCCAAGAAGTTAGGTGAACAATGTACCTGGGGGAAAGAGCCAGAGATAGTGAAAGGAAAGACATCAGAGCCAGCACGCAAGGAGCAAATCAATTGCAGCTTCAGGAGACTTAAGGGGCCCAGTTGTGTTCCTAAGCCAGTGATACAAGTATAGATTGGCTCTGTGATTGTTCCAGCCTTTCTCAGTTCAGGATGTGCCCAGGCCATAATCAGGGAAGCAATAATTGATCTGCAGAAAGTGGTGGAGCAGTCATTTGATAAGGTAGTCCTTGATGTCATAGGCTCTTTTCCTAAGAGTACAGCAAGGTATCAGTTTGTCCTAGTGGTAAATGACTATGTTACCCATTACCCTGAAGCGGTCCCAATGAAGACAGTGACTGTGCCAAAAGTGGCAGAGGAACTAATTAGATGGATAATCCAGGTGAGGATACCTCAGGAGATACTCTCTGACCAAGGCACTAATTTTATGTAGAATGTTAAAGGGAGTCTGCAAAAGATCCTTCATATTAGGCGAGGTCTTCCACACACCTGTTCTGTGAGGCTGTGGGGGTGCACAGGATATGACGTCATAGATACAGTCCTGGAGCCAGCTAGAAAAACGCAAGTGAAGCAGAGCAGTGGAGGAGAACAGAGTACCACAACTGCATGCAATGCTGCAGTGACAAGAGTGGTAAGAAACCGAGCCAGTTCCCCAGTCTGGAAACCTGGAGGGGTATCCAGCAACCCGGTGATCCAGGACTGCCTGGAGAAGGGCTCTTCATAGACCCCAGCACCCTGACACTGGAATAAGGAGAACATGATTGCAACAGTGGCTGTGGCCCAGACCTTGGGCATGGCGAAGTCATTATATGTCACTTAAGCTTTCCATGCTTTGACAGAAGCAGTCAACATTAATTTGAAAGGTCAGAGGTCATTGAGATGTGGGCAAAGAGCCCTGGGTTTGGAGGTAAGTCAGACTTGAAATATTTGAATTGGAAGTGTGAATTAATTGGAGCCAGGACGGCTCAATGTTTAGGGTTTAATTAGGGATGAGCACCTGATTGTCACTCATTGCAAATTAATTTTGAACCTGATTTATTTAAGAAAGCTGGGGAGTTCATCATACACTTTAGTTAATCACATAAGCTATAAATTAATTTTGAACTTGATTTACTTAAGAACTTAACAAATGAATTTCAGACTGTGTTAATTTATGAAAATCTGGATTAAGGCTAGACTAATCGAAGACCCTCAAAGGTAAACTCCAGAACTGCTTATGGGTGTGGTATCATCCCAAATTCTAAGAGAATCAGAAGCATTGGTCCATGTCTGCATAGGGCCAGAAATACTGACATCAGTCAGACTATGGTTGGTGAGTGGATGGGGTATAGGAAAGGAGGAGCCTCAAAAAGCACCAATGACACAAGCAGGCTCACGGGTGGTCTGTACCATCCCAGGACCCTCCTTTCTACTTAAGATCAAGGTGTGGCATGAAAGTTGAGGGAAACTTCCGGCAGGCATATTGCTCGATGTACCTTGGCACCTGAGCAAAGAGGAACCCAAGCCAGGGAGGAAATCTCTCAAATAGCAAGGTACCCGGCATAACTGAGTATAGCTGCAAATTACAGAACAGGAAAATGTTGAACAAAAGATAATGCCTGAAGTCCAATATATTCATGAAAGTACTCTATTAGCAAACTGACTTTTTATGTCAGTAATGTTGCCCATTAATGAGGTGAAGAACATAATACATTATTACCAGGTAGGGGACAGATTCTTTATTTGTGTTTTTGGAGTGGAAGGTTCCACTGAAGGATATTGGATTCATAGGCATGGAGGTTGTGTAAGGAAGATATCCATGTGACTTTGTTTTAAATCTATGGATTCACAACTTCCAGTTGCATCTTTTCTATAGTTTATTTTACTTTATTGTTGCTTTAATTAAATAACTTAGTTTATAGTTTTATAGCTTCATAGTAGTTAGGGGTCAGAAGGGACCTAAATAGATCATCTAGTCTGACCCCCCGCC
>NW_005842276.1:1265074-1272951 GCF_000455745.1 Alligator sinensis
GGTGGCCCTCCTCTGAACCCTCTCAAGGCATGCCACATCCTTCTTAAAGTGCGGTGCCCAGAACTGGACGCAGTACTCCAATTGCGGCCGGACCAATGTTGTGTAGAGGGGGAGTATCACCTCTCTGGACCAGCTTGAGATGCATATTTGGATGGACAACAAGGTGCGGTTGGCTTTGCTGGCTGTGGTCTGGCATTGGCGGCTCATGTTCACCCTGGAGTCAATAATGACTCCAAGATCCATTTCCGCCTCTGTCCTCTCAAGGGGGAAGCTCCCCAGCTTGTATGTGTGCTGTGGATTCCTTCTCCCAAGGTGCAGCACCCTGCATTTATCCACATTGAAACCCATCCTATTACCATCTGCCCACTTCTGTATTCTGTCTAAATCTAATTGCAGCCTCTCTCTTCCTTCGAGCGTGCCTACCTCTCCCCACATCTTGGTGTCATCGGCAAACTTGGACAACGTGTTTTCCACCCCCTCATCCAAGTCGCTGATGAAGATGTTGAACAGTTTAGGCCCCAGGACCGAGCCCTGGGGGACCCCACTATTCACATCCCACCAGGTCGAGTACAGCCCATCCACCACCACTCTCTGGGTGCGCCCCATCAGCCAATTTCTGACCCATCCAACTGTGTAGGCATCAATGCCACAGTCGCTCAATTTATTAATGAGAATGGGGTGAGAGACAGTGTCAAAGGCCTTCTTAAAGGCCAGAAAGACTACATCCACGGCGACACCATCATCCAGGGATTTAGTCACCTGGTCATAAAAGGCCATCAGGTTGATCTGGCAAGACCTGCCTTTGATGAACCCATGTTGATTTTCCCAGGGCATGATTTCCCCTGCTGGCCTCTCACAGATGTGATCCTTGATAATTTTATTTATGGCAAAATTCAAACAGATTTCTGCTTTTATGGCAACATGCAGTAGTCTTATCCAATAATAAAAACATTATCAGTAAAAGTTGCAGGGATGTGGGGAGGGGGTCATCTCTAAACAGTTCTCAGTGTATTGTAAATGTTGTGCTTCTTTTACATGATGGGCAAGGTAGAGCTGGAATATCAACAGCAAACAGGCAAAAAACTTCTAACAAATGGCTGTTGTGACCTACTATGCTTCATTTAACTAAGTCAGGGGTTTTCAACCTTTTATAGTAAGTGTACCCCTGATGGCTGGATGTGGAGCGGGGAATGGGGTGGTGTGCAGCCAGACCCGGAGCAGGCTGGGGGAGGCATGTGGCCAGATGTAGAGGGGCGCTGCTGCCCCTGCTCCATCCCAGCCCTGCTTCTGAGAGGCAGCAACGCAGGGTGGTGGGTGGCAGTGTTCTGTCCCTGCCCACCCACACATACTCCCTAGGGCCTTCTCAACTACCCCCAGGGGTACACGTACAACTCCTGAACTAAACAATCTATTCATGTTATTTATGATGGAGTTTATTACCACTGTGTTACCAGTCACTGGAATTTCCTTGCTTGCCATTTGTTGTCAGCAACTATGAGAAAATTTAATGGAACTCAATCTATTTCAAGCCCTACAATTTATGTTCACTAAATTACTAGGACTAAAGCTATATTCAGCAAATAGTTCCACCCTAGCCAGTGTGCTTCCATACTCTGGTTCTGAGCATTCTAGTCCCAAATCTCATTTTGGGCAGCAACTTTACGTTCTGGGAATAATATCTGTAGCACTTGCCTGGAATAACTTTGTTAAATGTGTCATCTCTTTGCATCACACAAAAGGTAAGTTAAAGCATTCTCTATTAACCAAGTATAGAAACCAGGTATAGGTATAGAAGCCAAGTATTACAAATTCATACACTTCCTTTTCCCATTTGTGCCTGTACGCTGCCTTTATTGCTAGGATTTAATAAATACTTCACAGAAAATAGAATTTGTAATACTGGATCATTATATTCACATGCATGCATGTACATGCGTTGACACATGTGGCAGCTAGAATGAATGACACCACATAAAAACATAAAATACACTCAATCTCCAGTTAAGGGCTCAGTGCAATAGAATACTCCTACTTTTTAGACCTGGTTTAAAAAAAAATAAGCTTACTATATATATATTTTCCAGACAGAAAACATAAAAAATTGTAAACAGGCTTCAAGCTAATTGTGTTTTAGGCATGCCAGTAGCTAATCCAAAATACTACTGCTAATGTTATCTTCCTCTCTGACTCCTTTAGCTGTCATCCTCAGTGTTTCTGATCCCTTAATTGACTTCCTTCCTGTCTCTTTCTACATCATTTCAATCTTCCCGTCTCCTCTCTGAAGATCCTGTAATCTCACTGCCACACACATCTCTGTTCTCATTTCCTCTTACCTCACACAGGCTCTCCACTATCCTTTCAGCCTTCTCTGTTCATTTTACTCATCCTTCTCTAAGGGTCTAAGGTTCTTTCCCTTTTTTGGGGTTCCAAGTGCTCTCTCTTCCCTTCATTTAGCTCCTCCTCTCTATTTTTCCCATGATGCTTCTCTTTAATATTGTATTCGTTTCCTTTCTTTCCTTATCTCAGTTTTTCCCGTGTGTTCTGTCTCTGTTAACCTTTGTGTTTGAGGCTTTGAGGCATTTAATGGCTCTTGTTCTACTAAGGGCTATATAAATTTAGAGCTGTAAAATTATAAATGAAAATATAGGAACGATTTTAATTGTTGTAAATTGGGAAATTAACTTGCAAACCATTTTGAATTAATATTATTAAATAGACTGAAATCTGGCCAAAGGCTCATTAAAAATGGGTAACAACAAATGGCAATGTTTTGAACAGAAAAATGGTGGTTGACTAGGGATAGCTTTGCTTCTCATCATGTTCACAGGGGGCAAACGGCAAGTTTATTAAATTTGCAGGTGATCTTAAATTAATATCATACTTACCCAAATCCAAGAAGACTTCGAATTTATGACAACTCCCAATAATTCAATTATAGACATGAAAATGTATACACTTGTTATAATTTTAGAATATATAGAATCTAATTTTTGGATGGTTACCTTAAATTCTTCTGACCCTAGCAGGGGGACAAACAGCAGGGCAAGCATTGGCAGGGGGATAGGTGGCAGGTGAGTCAAAATGCCTGCCCTCTGCCCTTTGCTTCTTGTCCCCCTCACCACTTGCCCCTCCCTGCTGCCTGCCCCCTTCCCAGCACCTATGTGCCCTGCACCTGCCTTCCCCCACAGTGTCTGTATCCCTTGCTGCCTGCCCCCTGCCACTTGCTCCCCACAGTATCTGTACCTCCCCTGTACCTTTCCCTCTGTCACTTGCCCCGCCATCCTACCTGCCTCCCCCCTGTGCCTGCACCCCTTGGTAACTGTCCATACCACTCGACCCCCACTCCTTCCTGCCTCCCCAGTGCCTGCACCCCCTGGTGCCTACCCCTCTTGTTAGTGCATCCCCCCCACCATCTTCCACTGTCACTTACCTTCCCACTGCAGCTCCAGTTCTGGCTACAGCTCTGCTCTGGCACATAGCACTTACTGGCTCTGGCCTCTGCCCAGCCATGCAGTAATGGCTGTTGCAGGAGTGGCAGCTCTGGCCCCAACCCTGGCCCTGGACCCAGCAGAGACAGAGCTGATGGAAGTGAGGGAAGCAGCAATAGTGAGCAGAGGTAAGGGTGGGGTCATAGGCTTTTGGGGGTAGGTAGCAGGGAACTGTATCTGTGGCTCCTTGTTTCTACTAAAATCCAAGACAAAGGGCTTTTCTCCCTATGCTGAATGGGAAAAATAACCTCATTTTGGATTTGAGTATATAAGGTATGTGTTGCAAACACCTGTGAGGACTAAGACTATGCCTGACTCTTGCATGAATACACAAAGCAAAAGGGAGGCTCAGAAAATCATCCTTCCCTGAGTACTTCCCAAGTAGGGACAAGGGACAACTATTGTTCTTTTTATTAATCCCCTAATTTGTTTACTGTCACTAGGGTTGGGTAAAGGCAGAGGCAGATCCAGGGGGTGCAGTGCTGCAGTTACACACACTTTGATTCCTGGTCCACACAAAGTTTAAACCAACTGCCTGGTAGTGGCAGCAGCATTTTTATTCAGGCAGCAGTGATGGAGTCAATTGACTTCATGGCTCATTACAATTTACCTGATCCATTCTAAACTCTTCATCCAACACATATTAATAGCCCTCTTTTCTTTTAAATGTTCTTGGTGTTCAGCTAATCAAACTAGACTTCCTTCTGCATTTCTGCTGTCTGTTAGCTGTCTTAGTGAAGAGGCAAGCCTGATGGCCTACTTGGTCACTCAAGGGAGCAGGGCAGGGTGGATGTGTCCCAGTGAGGAGCAGAGTGCACGAGGCCCAGTGAGAGAGGGCAGAGTGGTAGAGGCCCCAGTGAGAGTGGGACAGTATGAGTGAGGCCCAGAACAGGGTGGTATGTGAGAAGCCTAACAATGGACTGAGTTGGCCTCACCTCAAGCTGGAACTGTAATAATAAACAGGACACCATCTGCAAGGCATGGGCCATGGGGTAGGGAAGGTATGGAGCCATGGATATAGCCCTCTGGCATTGGGGCAATGAAATGGGAAGCCTCCAGCTTATTATATCAAATAATACATCAAGTTGTGGCAGGAAAGATGGGGCAGACTGCCCTGGACAGGTGGGCGGGCTGACATGAGACCCAGTCCCGGGGTGGCCCCCTGTCACTCTTACAATAGACAGTTCAGAGTATGTTAGCATTTCTATTATGTGATCCGTATATTTTTTCCATATCTTAAATGGGCAAATTTCCCCAAAATGGCTATCTAAAGCAGGGCTGTCCAACTTGCAGTATGTAGGCCACATGTGGACCACAAGGGGTTAACTTGCAGCCCTGAAGTAAAACCCTTTAGGTAAATTGTCTGACTTGGGAGCTCTTAGATACTTAGTATGTTAGAAAACCCTAGCCCTGAGGTTTATATCTGGAGTTGTTTATCATATCTATTTTTCCCTCAGCAGGAATACTCCGAATAGTATATAAGCATGGTTGAAAATATTTTTGGACATATCCTTAGCTTGATTTCACTGGTGAAGCTCATAAGACTTCCAATTTCTACAGGCTTTGTTAGTAGAGGTCAGGACTTCTATGAAGATGCAGCTGTCATATTAGGGCATTTTCAACTTCTATTTGAGTTCTCACCAAGTTATAAACTCCTCCAATATAACCAGTGGACTGTCAGCAGTTATGAGATCTAGCATCAGGGTTCTCTTATGAGATCTATCTTTCTGGGAAGGCTCCAGTTAAAAAGATTAATTGTCTAGAGAGTTCAGAAACCAGGGAGCCTGGCAGTAACAACTTACATTTATTCAGAATTCTGAATAAATTCAGAGCTTCTGAAAGTGGAAAAGACAACATGAAGCTCCTTTCCAGAGAACACTTTAATTATGAAATAATTAAAATTAATTTCCTCAAATATATTAGCTTGTATTTTTCCTTTGCCCATCCCCAAGTTGAATTTAAAATTATAATGTGCAGCCTGAATGTTTTACCTAAAGGCATAGGCTAATATTGGCATTAGCACAGAACTGCATCAACCCAGATAAAGTGAAGGAGGCATTACCAATATGTCTTTAAAAAGCACAGTATTTCCTGGAGCTCATACATGTGGATGTCAGAGATGCTATGATCATACCATTGCCATAGGCAGAGAGAGAATAAAATATTTGGGGGGGCTAGATGCCCCCCCCAGCAGGTAAGTCTGTGGGGTAAGGGGCAGCAGAGTGGAAAGGGCCATGGGGGTGGGGCAGATCAAGGCCCCAGCAGTGAGGAAGGGAGCTGGGCACAGGCAGGAACAGAGGCTGGGATGAGTGGAGCCATGGCTGGACCAGGTGGTGGGACAAACGGAGGGCCGGGGGGCACGTCCCCTCCCCCCCTGCCTGATCTGAGTATGGGCGGACGTGGTTGCCATTGCACACTGTGCTTTGAGCCCCGCTGCCCTGAGAGCCGTGCAATGCCACATGTGTCCTGCAGGGGGCATGGTGCAGCTGCAGCAGGGAGCAAAGTGCAGTGTGCCACCTCCCTGTGAACAGATGGGGAGGCACATGCTGCCTAGGCCTCTGCTTGTCCCACCACCTGGCCCAGCCAGGGCCCCACTCACCCCAACCCCTGCTCCTGCCTGTGCCCTGCTCCCTCCCTCACCTCTGGGGCCTCGGTCTGCCCCCTCCCCATGGTGGTGAGGGAGGGAGTGGGACTGGGGCACGTGCTGCACAGCCAGGGTGGAGCTGGGGATGGAGTTGTGAGCAGCTCATCCGGGGGATGTGGGGAGGGCGGGATGGCTCCCACCATTGCACGCTTCCCAGGAGGGCATGGAGGGCATTTGCCTCGGATCTGTGTGCAGGATGAAGTGGGCTGCCACTGCAGGCTGGGGCCATGCCAGGCTCATCCCAGGGAGGGGGGCTGAGTCAGGCTGCGCTCAGGTCAGGCGGCAGTGGCACTGGGAGGGGGAATGGGGGAGCTATGGCAAATTTGGGGTGGCTGCAGCCCCCACGTAGCCCACTCCCAGTGCTGCCACCACCCACCCTAAGCACAGGGCAGTTCAGTCCCCACCCTCCCCGCTGGGAAGAGCCTAGAGCAGTCCCAGCCCCAGCCTGCAGCAGCATCCCACCCCACCGCGCGCACAGATCAGGGGGCACATGCCCCCCCCCCACCTCCTGGGGTGTGCATAGCAGCAAGAGCTGTGCCCTCCCAGATGAGCTGCTTACAGGTCCGTCCCGCACCCCACCCCAGATGTGCAGTGCCTGTGCCAGCCCCAGTCCCAGCTTTAGCCTTATCCCCACTCCCTCCCCACCCCTGCTGCAGCCACTGGAAGCCTGCGGCCGGGTTGCCTGTGGCCCTACCGCTGCCCCACATTTGGGGGGGGCTAAGCCCTGTTAACATAGGCATTAGCCCCCCTCTTCCACCTCCTATAGCCATTACTCATGAGTGGATCTAGAATTTTTAGAAGGGAGGTACAGATGGTGTGGTGCATCATCACATGTAACAAAAGGCATATTTTTTATCAAATTAAAAATAAATTAGAAGCTTTAGTAATAAGCTAGAGGCCTACAGCTATATTAATCAGTTTACGTTTGGAGCAAAAACAACTATAACTTTACTGAAATGTGCATTCATTTGTTATGTCATATATTATGTATAAAATACTACAAACTTGGCCAAGAATAACCAAAATATGTTGTTTCATTAGTCCTGAAGTCATTAGAATTAAACTGACACCTCTTTTAAATTCATAAAGCAAAATCTAGCCTTCTTGAGCTTCTTGACAGTGCATCCAGTTCTTCACTGAAAGTTATTTCCACACCTGAGTTAATGTTTTAGCTAGAGTTTAAAACAGTCTTCAGGGGTATGAAATAGGAGCTACTTTACCAGGAGCAGCTAACAGACAGCAGAAATGTGGAGGAAAGTCTAGATTGATTAGCTGAACACCAAGAACATTTAAAAGAAGAGAGGGGCCTTAATATGTGTTGAATGAAGAGTTTAGAATGGATCAGGTAAATTGTAATGAGCCACCAAGTCAATTGACTCCATCACTGCTACCTGAATAAAAATGCTACTGCCACTGCCAGGTGGTTGGTTTAAAGTTTGTGTGGACCAGGGACCAAAGGGGGTGTAACTGCAGCACTGCATCCCCCCTGGATCTGCTCCTGCCTTTACTGAACCCTGTGTGTATATATATATATATATATAGGGGGGGGGGTATATATGTGTGTGTGTGTATGTGTGTGTGTGTGTGTGTGTGTGTATATATATATATATATGTATATATATATGTATATATATATATATATATATATACACGTGAGAAGAGAGAAATTGATTACAATCCAGATGTACTCCAGTAAAATAACAGAAGAGGACATAAGATTTTGGCTTAAAAGACACTGTGAGGAA
>NW_005842276.1:1272961-1283255 GCF_000455745.1 Alligator sinensis
TTCCAGAACAAGGTTAGGGTGTGGACTGGAACCTGCAGGACCAGAGCAATGCTGAATAGTGAGCTTGGGAAACCAAGTGAGGTGCAACACTTCCCCACATTGATGTCCCTGGGCCCTCACAGAAGACAAAGATCTTCTACCAGGGCAACCTAAGCTCTGTTGAAAATGTGGGAAACAGGGGCAGTTGGTGGCACAATGCCCAAATAAAATCTGTGCCATGGGCAAAGAAAAAGGTCATGAGGGCAAATACTGTAAGTAGGACTGGCACTGCAATCTATGTGGGGAAGAGGGGCATGTCCTTAAAGGTTTCCCATCTCCTTTGTAAACAAGATGAAAAACGAAGAAGATACGATCACAGTCTCAACCCTGTCCGCATTCCTCCCCCCACTCCCCTCTCCCCGCCCCCCCCCGCCAACCAGCCTTGACCCTGGTCCCCCTGGCAGCAACAGAGGAAAAGGGGGCAGAGAAGGGTGATTAAGGGGAGAAAACAAAACGGGGGGACTCCCCTGAAAAGGGTAACCCAACCTCCTCCCAGGGCAGCATGCAAGTCCTAAGGCAGATGGTTAAAGAACTTAAGGAATTTGGAAGAATGGAGGGGGATGAAAAGAAGGAAAGGGAGAAGCTGGATCCCCAAGAAGGGACCCGAAAGGTACCCCAGAAGATGGAGAAAATTTCAGCTCAGACATGAAGACCCAAGAGGCCCAGGGGCAGCTGGGAAACCACACAGCACAGGAGAAACATGAGTCCCCTGCATCTGGATAAGAAAGCCACTTTCCTCAAAGGACTTCTGCAGGCTGTCAAAAACTTGAGCCAAAACAAAGACCCTAAAAAGATAAGGACATGAGAAAGGGAGGGCTGCAACTGCTCCCCCCCCCCCCCCCCCCCCCCAAATCACAGCTTTTACCATGTGGATCCTAATAGCCTCAGTAAATGTAATGACAATATTAAAGAAAAAGAAATGGGACACAATATGGCAGTGCCTGGACCAGCTGCAAGCAGATATCATCTGCCTCCAGGAATGTGACTTATCCAGTTCTAAATATTATGCTTTGTTTAAAAAATGATGGCTGCATGGCTTCTCCATGTGGTCAGGAACAAAGGACCATAGATCAGCAGGGGTGGCTATCCTTCTGAAAGGAGACAAAGTGAGACCTCTGCAGCACAGAAAGATTATTGCAGGCAGGCTGTTACAAGACACTGTTGAAACAAAGGGAGGGAAATTTGACCTCCTAAATATTTATGCCATGGCTAACAAAGAAAAAGCCAGGTGTGCCTTCCTAGAGAACATGGCTGTGGCAGTGCCCAGTACCCAGCCAGTGGTGATCACAGGATATTTCAACTACATCATTGAAGAGGGAGACAGAAGAAATGGAGGCCAAAAGATGGGCCTGGACAGATCCTTCAAGTTATTGAAGCAGCTTGCTTGTGACCACAGCCTGGTGGATTTGGGCAAGGAAGCCCAAGGGCCCAGAGGAAATTTCACCTGGTAGGACCCCATGGGGCAGACAAGGTCAAGCATAGACTTCATCTTCCACCTTGAGGAGTGGATGGTAGTGAAAGCTGAAACTATGCCTATATGCTTCTTGGACCACTGCCTCCCGAAAGTGAAGGCAGAGACTGGGGGAAGGGGCAGCCCATGAGAGGCAGAGGTTTGTGGAAGCTGAATGTGAGCCTCCTGGATAATGAAAAGATTCAGAAGGAGTTCAGACAGTGCTACACAGGGTGGAAGACCCTCAGAGCCAGTTACCAGCAACACAGAGTGATGGGCTAGCATTAAAGAGTGAGTAGGAGCCTTTTTCCAAAAAGCTAGCAGGTGGTGAACACAATCAGGCAGCTTGGGGTTGGGATGTGAGGGAGGCCATGCAGGAAGCAGATTGTGGCTAGTTACAGGGAACAGGCCAGGAAGATCATCTTCCTGCCCTGGGCCCCTCAGTGGAGGAGGGGGAGGAATTGTCTGCTTACTTCAGCAGGTTAAAGAAAGCCAAGAGGGAGGCCATGACCAACTTAGTAGACACAGCAGGATTGGAACACCAAGAAGGGATGCTGAAGCTGGCAGTGACCTTCTACCAGGAGCTGTACACAGCATGCCCAAAGGACCTGGGGGCCATGCAGGACTAATTGCAGGAGCTCACCCAGGTCATTTGTGGGGACCAAGGCCAGACTGCTGGAAGAGTGGACTCTGGAGCAGATCACCAATATTAATAAAATAAGAATAGAAAATTAGGGTAGAAAGGGAACTCAGGAGGTCATCTAGTCCAACCCCCTGCTCAAAGCAGGACCAGCCCCAACTAGATCATGCCAGCCAAAAGCTGCTCCACAGCTTCAAGAATCCTAAGACTTCTAGGGCACCTTCTGGGGCCAGGTAGTCCTAGACGTGCTGAAGGTGTGTAGGGAGAAGCTGCAGGGGAGCCACCCGGAGGCCAGGATGGATCAGGGCCTCATAACCCTTCTTTATTAGAAAGGGGTAAGGCAGGATTTGAAGAACTAGAGACCCATAATGTTCCTGAACTTCGACTATAAACTGATGGCCAAAGTTTTGGCTGACCACTTTAAGTCTGTTATAGGTCCCATGATTCATGAAGATGAGTCATGTGCGGTGCCAAGGCAACAGATACACTGAGCCCTGCTGCTGCAAGATGTGCTGTGGTACCAAAGGGAGAGAGAGGGATCATGAACATCACCATGATGAACTTTGGCCTGGAGAAGGCCTACAAACAAGTGTCTCACTGGTTCCTGTTCAAGACATTAAAGATGAGAGGGGTCCCTCTGACATTTCTCACCTGGATAAGGATGCTGTGCATCAGTGTAAGCAACAGAGTGCCGGTGAATGGTTTTCTGACCACCCTGATCACAATAGAGTCAGGCATCCAGCAGGGCCGCCCACTCTCCCTGATACTGTTCACATGCATGAGCCGCTAGTTCACTGGCTCAGATGAGATCCTGGGATCAGCAGAGTGAAGAAGCAGCTGGAGTAGTGCATCCAGTTCTGAGCACCGCACTTTATCAAGGATGTGGTAAACCTTGAAAGAGTCCAGAGAAGGGCCACCCGTATGATCAGAGGTTTGCACAACAAGCCATATGAGGAAAGGCTGAGAGACCTGGGATTCTTCAGCCTGAAAAAGAGAAGGCTGAGAGGGGACTTGGTAGCAGCTTACCACTACATCAGGGGAGTACATCAAGGGCTTTGTGAACAACTGTTCACCATACCCTTGGGGAGAACCAGGATAATGGCCACAAATTCCTGGAAGACCATTTCAGGCTCAACATTAGGAAAAAATTCTTCACAGTTAGGGTGTCCAGACTGTGGAATAAGCTCTCTGCAGTGGCAGCACAATTGCCTACCCTGGAAATCTTCAAGAGGAGACTGGATGGTCACCTTGCTGGGGTCATCTGACCCCAGTTGTCTTTCCTGCCTAGTGCAGGGGGACTGGACCTGATGATCTTCCAAGGTTTCTTCCAGCGTTACAATCTATGAAACTGTGAACTCCCCCAGCTCTCTGATCATTTCGCCAGCTCTTCCCAGGGGGCACAGGCCCCTAATCTGCGCGAAATTTCAGCCTGCTGCCACTGAAACTGCAGAAGCAGCCTGATGAAACCCAGTGCACAGGTCCGGGGGCCCGTGCCCCCCAGGAAGAGCTGGGGAAGCAATCAGAGAGCTGGGGGAAGCGATCAGAGAGCTGCGGAATCGAACAGGGGGTTGGGGAATTGAACCAGGAGCTGAGGAATTGAACCAGGGGCTGGGGGAATGTTCACGTCCCTGAATATTCCCCGTTCCCAGTTGGATTCCCTAGCTCCCTGATCTTTCCCCCAGTTCTCTGATTGCTTCTGCCAGTTCTTTCAAAGGGCAGGGACCCCTGGATGATGCAGGATGACAGCAGGCTGCCGCTGTCAGCTGGGACCGGCACTGGGCACAGCCTGTGCCAAGCTTCGGGAAGCCTGGGGCTGCCGCTGGCCCCAGCTGGCAGTGGCAGCCTGCTGTCATCCCATGTGCAGATCCAGGGGTAAGTGCCCCCTGGGAGGGCTGCAGGGCTGTGCCAGACTCCTCCCAGGGGGTGCGGGCCCCAGGATCTGCATGTGGGATGATACCAGGCTGCTGCTGTCGGTTGGGACTGGCACTGGGCACAGCCCATGCCGAGCACTGGGAAGCTTGGTACTGCCACTGGCCCCAGACAGAAAAATGGACTAAGCCCTTTATTATATAAGAATGTATATTTTTTTCATATATATAATCTAATAATTGGAGGGTTATCTTTGAGTAAATACAGTAGTTATTCCTATTTTGCAGTTGGGAAACGAAGGCACAGAGGGAATAGATGACTGCCCCAATCCTGAATGGACCAAGGGTACTTCCCAGTGGGTGCACCCTGTGTCTATATGTGAACATTTACTGCACAGTAACTGAAATTATTATGCAGTACAGGCAGACATCTTCATATGCACACCTGTACTGCATAGTAAATATGGTGACTTACTTCAACTTGAGAATAAATTTGATACTTGCATCATGAAGTATCTAACTTCAGTCCCAAGTAAGTCCACACACAGCGTTAATGCCCCTTAATGCCTGCACTGTAGATGTCAGCCTATTCCCATTTACTGTGCAGTAAATTTAAGCAGGTGTAAATGCGTGTGTAGACAGACCCAGTGTATATATATTAGATGTATGTTCACTGCAGATCTAAGGGTGATATCCATATGATTAACTGCACTTACCAATGAACTAAACCATCAGCATTCTGATCTCACTGACTCATTTCCACTATGAGCAGTTTAAAACAAATTATTATTTAGAAACAACAACAAAACACAACCACAAATTGCTTCCTTTTTTCCCCCCTATAAATGTGGCACTCTTTCAAAATTACACTGAACTGAAGGACAAGCAGGTATTATTCTGTCTTGCTCAGAGACATTATCAAAGTGCATCATCATGAGTGCTATAAGCAAGAACTTCAAACAATCCAGGGTCTTCATCTTTCCAACATGGTTCAGTACTTATCAAAAGATATCAGACCTCTACTACCACAGTATCACATAAGGCACCTACACATGTGCTTCGGGGTGGGGGATGGGGTGGGGATGGGGGTAATTAATTAAAGCAGCTCTCGGGAGCAACTCTGATTAAAACACCTGCAGCATCTTGTGTATTTGGTGTCGTGCATTTCAAAATGGTAGCAGGGGTGCTTTAATTAAAGCCCATTCGATGAACTTTAGTTAAAGTACCCCCACTACCATTTTGAAACATGGGGGACACTGAAAATACATGATGCTGAAGCACACTGGAGCATTCTGATTAGAACGCTAATCAAGTCTGCTCCAACACTTTCTAATCGGAACACATCGGAGCATGTGTAGAAGTGCCAATAGTGATTTATTCCTTCTAATACTGGATGCTTCATTTCATTCCCCACTGTGAAAGCATAGAAGAACAAGTAGATTCACACCAGGAGGAAGGCAGGCCTTGATTGCAATGCTGCCCTTCCTGAGGGAAGCCTTGTAAACTCTAAGAAGTTCCACACCAAATCAAAAGACTCACATTGGAGTATCTAAGAGTAGAATCTACTTCAGTCTCTACCTTGGTTTCCTTTATACTCCATTTCCACCAGCTGCACTGGGAACGTGCTATATCAACAATGGAAGATTAAGAGTGATGTTGTAGCCATGGTGGTCCAGAAATTATGCAAGATGCAAGGATTTCTTAGGGTGATATCTTTTATTGGACCAGCAACAGAGGCGGTGGAAGGCTGGGGCTATGGGGCTTAGCCCGCACAAACATGGGGCAGCGGTAGGGCCATAGGACAGCCTGGCCATGGGCTCTGGGCAACTGTAGTGGGTCAGGGGAGGGGCATAAACGGACTCAGACACACAGCCAGGATTGTAGCCAGGATCGCAGCCTGGCATGTGGAATCACTGCCCAGCACAGCAAGCAAGCCTCAGTCTACTCTGTGAAGGGGAAGGGGGTGCAAATCGAGGCACCCACAGTGAGGGAGGGAGTGTGGCAGGGGAGGTGGTGAATGGAGCCCTGGGTGGATCATGGGACGATAGAAACCCAGGCGGTTCGTCTAGGGGTGCAGGGTCACTCCCACCACTGTGTGCATCCTGGGGATACACATGGCGTCACGCAGCTCTTGAGGCAGCAGCAGCGGGGTGCAGAGCCCCAACCCGCAGCAGCATCCGGCCTCCACCCCATGCACAGATCTGGGATGCACGCAAAGGCGGGAATGCCTCTGCTCCCCTGGACAAGCCACCTGGGCTGTGATCATCCCATGACCTGCCCAGGGCCCCATTCACCCCAGCCCCTGCCCCACTCCCTCCCTCACTGAGGGGGCCTTGGTTTATCCCCTTCCTGCCCCTTCCCTCTCCCCTACCCCTTCCCCTCCAGAGACTTACCTGCTGGTGTGTGTGCGCTCAGCTCCCCCCAAATAATATTTTCTCCCTCTGCCTACGACCAACAATATAGTTGGGATAGAGTTAGACCAGCTTTCAACACTGACTTTTATATCAAATGTGCAGGCCAAATGAGGATGAACTGTGAATTCTCCAAGGTTTGGAGAATTCATCCTTCCATTCTATCCTCATTATAAATGGGTGATCAATATTCTATAACCTGTTCTACTTCTTCACATTATAAACCCTATTCACCATTGTTTTCATTATATGGTCTACATCCAGTTTGACCTCTGCTTGACTTTGAAGTTTACATACCAAGAAAAACAGTCAGGCAGCTGCTAAAACTAGTAAGCAGAGACCAAATAGCTCTGAAAGAACTAAAAACAAGCAACTTCTTAGCTTTTGTTTCTATTTACCAGTACATCAATTATTTTATATATGAAGATACAAATATATGAACATATTGAAATATAATAATATACAACATGCTACACAAAAATTATATTATTTAGCATAGCATAGTGGTGAGGAAGCACCAGATTTAAAATTGCTGTGCAACCTTGTTTCTGTCTCTGGATCTGTCTAATCCTGTGTACTGAATAAAGTAGGGAGTCCTGTGGGGAAAAAAAAACAGTATGTAGCTGTGTAATAAAGATTGTGCCAGAATACATATGCACATTGCACTTCTATCTGACATCTTCCAACTTTTATGTGCTTAACTCTAACCTAAGTAACATGATTTTAAGGACAGGCTTTTTTTTTTAGTGAAAGTTCATATTTTTTAAAGGAAAAAACTTAAATTCATACCAAGAGTTTGAATCCTAAACTTTCAGCATCGAAGCACAGATTTCCTCCATTTAAACAACAGGAATAACTATGCTAACCAACTGTTATTACTGAGATGATAGTAGTGGTGATGGCGGTATATCATTGGGTCCAAGAGTGGTGTCTTTGAGGAGGATTAGAGGGAGGTTGATTTGGCTCTTTTCCACGCCTCATCTAAAACTGGTCCAGGGACTCCTGGGCATTTCCAGTGCTGCATTTCTTGCTGCTACCTAATCTACTACTGCTCAATGACAGAGATAGTGTCACTCTTTAAAATGTTTACGTTGTTTGATTATTATTTTGGCATACTGACAAATAATAATCAAAGAATATTAAATTCTTAATAATTTAAGAAAAAAATCATAGAAAAAAGGAAGGGCTCTTCTCTGGCTTCAGGACACTACCTCTATTGAATTTCAGAAATCTGGTGAAAAAAAAGTGGAGGTGCTAAAGCTTCCCAAAAGAGTGTCACAAATATTTTTTATTATAGAAAGTGTTAGGCAACCTAAACATTTATATAAAAAAGAACTACATGGAATTATAATAATCTGAAGTTTAGTCTATTCATTGAAAGAATGGACCCTCTGTACAGTGCCTAGTGACATCATTTGATCAAACCTATCAGCCAGTGATTCTCAGCTAGGGTAGGGTGCCTTGAGATCCTTTCAAAGGTCCCACACAATGTTAGCACTGTTAGGTGTGGAGACATGATTCGCATGATAAATCCAAAGATTTTAAACAGGAATTGTTGAAACATTCTGACCTACTGTGGTCTTTCTGAGTTTTTGCAACAGAAAAATATTTCTGTTGTTTTCCTGTAGTCAAAAAGTTAATGAAAACTAAGAGCTGGCATTTTCCAAGGGGGGCTTTGAGCCTAAGGAGAGGTATCTTGAGCCTAAAAAGGTTGATCTTTTGCTTACGAATTGTGAAAGATTGGTACCAATCAAGGTTCTTATTCCAATATAGGCCTGGATGACAAACCTGCAAATACTTCTGATGTTAAAAAGAACATGTGACCCTGTACTTGAACTAGCTAACACTTGCAAAAAGACATTTTCTCCTGTTGTGCTTCTCTGAAAGTTGGCCATATGAACTGTATTCCCATCCTGAAAAAGTAATTGGTCTTTTCTTGTTATTTTGAATAACCTTTGCTTTTTCATAATTTCTCATTATAGTACTAGACTAGCTGCAAACTAATTTGTCTGAATATTTGTTCACAAGATCTCACATTACTAAATGAAATAGATTTTAATTCTACTTTTTCCCAAAGGTGAAGCCCTTGAACCATGTGATTTTTAGCTGCAAGTGACAGTATTGTAATACCGTTTATCTCAACTATGTAGTATTGCGTGTGAATGTGTAAGGCAGGGTAGGGTAGTACCTTAGAGTAGTGGTTCTCAACCTTCTTAGGCTCAAGGTGTGCCTCAGGCTCAATGCGCCCCTCATTAGACTTAAGGCACTCCTCAAAAATGCCAGCTCTTAGTATTCACCCATTCTGCAACTATGGACAAACAAGAGAGCAATTTTCGTATTGCAAAAAACTGAGAAAGACCACAACAGGTCAGATTTTTTTAACACCATGGATTCTTATTTGAAATTATTAGGTTTATCTTGTGAATCAAGATAACTAAACAGTACTAACATTGCATTGCATCCCACAGTGCACTCAAAAGGATCACAAGGCACTATGATTGAGAATCACCACCTTAGAGTGTGTACATATGGTCACTTCTAACAGAATACATTTATTCTGGTAGAAAAATAGCCCAAAAGCTGGACCCCGGATCCCAGGCACCGATCACAGCCAACATCTGGTCACAGTCATACCACCTCCATGCTAGGAATAAAGGCAGACAGAACAGTGTCTGCTTAGGGCTTTTTGGAGCTAGTTAATAGGTCAAAAAGCTGTATAAGCTGTATGGTACAGAGCTTTGCAAGCAACCTCTCCAGTCTGGGAGCACTTAAAGGGCTGCTCCTTAGTCCATCCCCATCCTTAGGGGAACCCATTAATTGACAGCCTGCCCTCTCTTCTGCCTGAGAAGGAGCAGACTTTAAGGGCAGTTGGGGAGGTTTCCCACTCCAGGGCTTGGGACAGAAGCTAAACATAAACCAGCTTAAGTGATCAGAAACTGATTTAGAACTGTAACAGGACAGAAGTTCAGTGCACATGAACCAGTTACAAAATGGCCAAAACTGGTTTAAGATAAACCTGGTTGAATGTAGTCAGACTTAACTGATTTGGGTCAAACCAGTTTATGGAACTTCTGTTTCATACCCCTTCCTGGTTTAAGTTAAATCAGAGTCCACCAACATCCCAGCATGCTTTTCAGTCCTGGGCTGCGCTGTCTGTTCCAGAGAGCAGGGCTGGCCCCGCCCTACTCCTCCCTAACTGGAGCTCCGGCTGGCTGATAAGGAGGTGGAGACTGCAGCCAGGAGACGGCAGCATCTGCCTGACTTCTCCCTGCCCCATCCCCCCCGCCCCTCGCCACTCAAGGACAGATCTCCCCCTCCCTCCCTCCCTCCCCTCTCCCACAGCATGGACCCCGGATCCCAGGCACAGATCACAGCCAACATCTGGTCACAGTCACACCACCGCCATGCTAGGAATAAAGGCAGACAAAACAGTGTCTGCTTAGGGCTTTTTGGAGCTAGTTAATAGGTCAGTTAGTAATGTCCCTCCATTCTTCCTTACAAATGCTTTGTAAAAAGCTGTTTAAGAAGAGCTTGAACTAACGAGAGCGAGGCTTTGTTGTCTTGATGGGCTGATAAGCTTTGTGTTCTAATAAGCTTCCTGCTGTCTGCTGGCTTGCAGTCAGTGTTCAACAGGGGACAGAGTGAGGTGTGAGAAATGACCTGGTTGGCCATGAATGCGTGCCTATCAGTTTGCTGCAGATAGTATGAAGAAGCAAGAAGAGGGAGACTGAAAAGCTCAGTATCATCAACAGATGCATGCAGTCCACATAAGCAGTCTTCCCTCCCACCCCCTGCCCTTTGCCTCAGAGTGCTAGCTGTCTACTGGGATCTGGCAACACTCCCCACCCTTTAAACAGCGAGCGGGGGGGGGGGGGGGGGGGGGGAC
>NW_005842276.1:1283265-1307950 GCF_000455745.1 Alligator sinensis
GCCTGGTAAAGGTTGCTTCCCCTTCCCCCTCCAGGCGCACCCCATCTGGGAACTGTGCAGGCCAGGGTGGGGGTTTAAACCCCTCCCTAATCATAGTATCCTGCCAGGGCCTGGCCATGTCCCCATCTCAGCTCAGCACTATAAAAGGGAAGGGAGGGTTCATTTTAGCACCCCCCCACCTTCTAGCCTGAGCCACAGCAGCCATGTGCCTGCATTTCCTGAATCAAAAGTGAATTTCTATCCACTTGCAAATTGGTTCAATTTCTGCAGGTTAGACTAACCTGCAAAGATTTAATCAATTCAGGCTCATGCTTTTTGAATGTCTGTTCCTAGCCCAGGAGATTGGCAGCTGATTGGCAGATTGTCAGGAGTAGTGCATCCTCCCCAAGTGTGAACTCTCTTAGTTCTCCTCCAATCCTTGCAGTCATCTGGGCTGACCCAGTGGCAAGGTTCTGGGAGACCTGAGGTAGGGGCATGCAGCCTACCTTACTCTGTGCTGCTCTGTGCTAACCCAGAACAATGTGGAGCAAGGCAAGGGCATTTTACTGTGGTGGCAAGGCTCCCAAGGCTAAGCACAGCAGCCTGCCTCACACCACTCTGCCCTGGATCAGCTGTCTGTTGCAGGTGGCAAGGAAAAGCAAGAAGCCAGAGGCCACGAATTGGACTAGGGAAAGCCTACATATGTCTGGTTCCCAGTCCCTCTGGCTTGCCCTTGCCCCCTGGCACTCAGCTGAATGGTGAGAGCAGTGATTTTAAAGCCAGTATTATCCTACAGTCCCGGAGGCCCACTCCTAGCTCCTGGCTTTTAAATCACAACCCCACTGCTTAGCTGGGCAGTAGGGTGTGCTGGGAGAGAGGACATGGGAAATTGGCAGTTGGGAAGAGTGGTCACTGCTCCTCCACTGCCAAATTTCCCAATCCATGGGGAGCCAGATGCAGTGGCTTGTCAAGCCACATTTGACTTGTAAACTAGAGGTTGAGAACCCCTGGTCTTATACACTTCTGGCTTTTAGGCTAGGGACAAACATTCAAAAAGCCTGAGCCTGAATTGATTTAATCCTTGCAAGTTAGTCTAACCTGGTTAGGTTAAATCACTTTGTAACTGCACTGCCATCCAAGACATGCAGGCACATGCCTGCAGTGGCTCAGGCTAGTAGCTGGGGGGCACTAGAACAGTCCTCCCTTCCCTTACACAGTACTGAATTGAGGAAGGGGGGAAGGCATGGCCAGGACCTGGCAGGATGCTCTGATTAGCCCAGCATGGAATTCATAGCAGTATCTGTCACCCCCTAACTCAGTGTTTATCATCCCATTAAGAAAACAATAGAGGGAAATTTCTGTTGATTCTCCCTGCTGATTCAGCAAGGACTGTAGCAAGCATGTGGTCTGCTAGCTAAAACACAGACACCTCTCCGCAAGGCAGAGGGGAGGGGGGAATTCCTGCTTAGCCAGGAGTGGTAAGGGGAAGTGTGGGAGCAAACAGCTCTTCTTAAACAGCTTTTCCAAGGAAGAACATTAAGCTACCTGTCGATTAGCTCCAAAAAGCCTGTCTGCCTTGGTTGTCTCCCACAGCACAGACTGTAGCCAGTATGTGGTCTGCTAGCTAATGCTGAGGTGTCTATGTAAGGCAGAGGGGAGGAGGGAATAATTCCTTCCTAGCAGGGAGAAGCCAGGCAGACACTGCTGTGCCTGCAAGTCTCAGCTGAGCTGCAGCCAGGGAGCAGAGGGCAGGTGTCAGCCCTGCTGTGGAGCAAAGAGCCCTGCCCAGCCCAGAGAGCATGTCAGGATGCTGGGGTGTCTGGTTTATCTTAAACCAGCAACGGGTCTGGCACAGACATTGCATAAACTGGTTTGACCCAAATCAGTTAAGTCTGATACTACATTCAACCAAGGTTATCTCAAACTGGTTTCAACCATTTTCAAACTGGTTTATGTACACTAAACATCTGTTCTGTTACAGGTTTAAACTAGTTTCTGATCACTTAAATCGGTTTATGTCTGTCCCTAGCCTTATTGGGAAAATGGCCATTCTCCTGGTGAAAACTGAAGTCTGTACCCGGCCTGAAAGACTAACTCATTCAGAAAGGCATCATCAGATGCTTTGAATCGACCTGCAGAGATTAGGAGCATTAAATAGAAGAGAATAAAGTAATTTAAATACAAAGGACAAGAGAGAGGGAGGGAAAGGCTAGGGGGAAGGGCCACTGTTAACACAGTTATGTGAAAGCATGTTCAGGCACCTTAGGTATCTGATGATAATTCATATTTGTTTATAGATTTTGGTTAACACAACAAAGAACTTTACATCCAAAGGAAAGGTTTTTGGTGGTGCCTATCTGTGAAATGCCTGAATAGAATAAATGCATACATTCAGGGAAAAGTCTCCCTGTTAGAAATGCTGAGTCCCTGACCACCATGGGAAATAGCTGTATGTTTCTTTAGTAATTATATATAGTTAGATTTGGACTAGTACCCAGTGAGAAACCTTCTGGCTTTGAAGGTTGGGTTAAAAAGAAACAATTAGCACATTTTGTTGTCTGCAGGTTCTTGTGCATTTGATTGTCTCTTCCTCTCAGCAGTCTCCAGCCCTTTGCTGTGGCTGGAGGATGCGAAGGTGGTGGTCAAGTGTGGCAACACACAACAGAAGCTAGGAACAATAACCTGGATTCTAGGGCATGATGACCCAAAACATTCCCCTTAGCTGGGACTGATGGACCAATAGTTAGGGCATGGTGACCCACTGTGCAAGTCTGGGAAAAGAACCCCATACTTTCCAAAAGGTTGTTGGTGTAGCAGGAAATACTTAGTCCTCTCTCACATTTTCTTAGGGTATACAAGAAAGATTATAGCACTACTGTTTGTCTAGAACAGCTGCAGAGCTCCTCAGCAGTTTCACAAAATTCTGTACATGCTTCCTTGACAGAGCCTATCCTCTGGTACAGGCAGGGGGGAGCGTTCTTTAGCTATTTTTAATTTAGCTTTGTTTAAACATTTCCTACTGATGCATAAAATGTATTTTTATATCTTTCCTAATTTTTGCCTCTTTCACATAGACATCTCCCCCTGTTCCTGCTCCCATTGTCATGTTTGCATTTTGCTTTAACCAATCATTGGATTAAAAGGATAAATGGCATTGGGAGCAGCTGGAAGATCCTAGGCCATTCTCCTTCCCAAAGCAGTGCCATCTCATTTGGCCACAGAGTAATCATTCATTTTGCTTGATCTCCTTCTTGCCCTACATATCTTTTCCTTTTGGCTGCCCAGTGGACCACCTTCAAAATAGGGGATTGTAACAGGGAACCGTAGCCCTGTTACCAGGAAGCAGAGCAGCCCTTTTTAAATCCAGAACCTTCCGAGCACAGCCGTCCAGTCAAGCAGGGGTTAAGGATTGAGCCCTGCCAGCTGGTCAGGTGACAGGAAGGGGGAGGCCAGAACTATATAAACCTCAAGCGGAGAAAGCCAGGGGGCAGCAGAGAGGGAGATTCCTGATGACTATGGAGCAGCTATAGCAGCTGCCTTGGGAAGAATGTGCCACGCTGTGAGACAGAAGCACAATCACATGTAAGCAGGCAGTTTGCCTCTCTTATTTCTATTTTTGTTATATGGCCATAGGGGTCTATGGTTTATGTTTAATGTTAAAGGTTTGTGGCTGTTTAATGTTAAAGGTTTGTGGCTGAGGCTGTAGGAGAGGAGGAGGGCTCATTAGCACTGAGGGGTGCTGTGATAGAGGGCTGAAGAAGTCCTGCTGTGCTAGGGGTGCAGCACTAGGGCCACAAGCCCAGAGTCACTTGAAGGGAAGATAGGAGCCTTGAAGCCAGGTCCTAGTGGGTGGACTTAGGCGAACGACCCTAGCTACAGAAAGAGAGGCAAAGCCGGAGGGGGCTGAGGCCCCAACAGCCTGGTGCCACAGGGGTGCTGTGTAGAAGGGCCAGTAGGCCCGGTGTCTGAAATAGAGGGCCTTGAGTCCAAGCAGGCTAGAGAGCTTGAGCCTCAGAGTTAAGCCCTGCTTAGTGGGCTTTGACTGACAGGCCTAGCTAGAGAGAGGTGGGGAGTAAGCCGTCAGCGGCCAAGACCACAACATAAAGAGAAAATTATAAAACATCTGCAAGGCATGGGGCATGTCAAGGGAAGGTAGGATTGTGCATTTTGCCCTTAAGGCAACAACACATTATCCTACAGATGGTGAGCCTAGAGCCTGTCTGGAAACCTTTTGGGTCAGCTTCCCTCTTTTTAAGAACCAAGTAACATCAAGTCGTGGCAGATGAGCAAAGGAGGGGAAGCTGATCCCCAGGGGAGGAAAATACAGTAAGACTTGACAGGTACCCACTCACCAGCCTACCAAAAAAAATAAAAAAGCAGCCAAAGATGGCACCCTGTCACAGGGATGGAGGGTAAGCTCTGACTTAATGGTTAGGACATTTAACTGAGAAGCAGGAGATGGGTGTTCAAACCTCCTGCCTGACTGAGGAAGGGTTAAAAACCTGGGTTTCTTTTGCTTCCTGGGTAACATAACCTAATGACTAGGCTCTTGGATTAAAAGGCTGCTTTCTCCATGCCAAGTCATTAGGCCTATTTTTTGCATGTTTTGGAGACTTATATGAGGTTTATGCATTGTACACTGAATGTATGCATTTTCCAGGCAGATAGGACCACAACAGAGCGTAAGTGGAGTTAAATGTCCAAGTGGTCATACTTCTAAATATGCACGAGAAGACAAGTCTAGTCAACCAGGGTAAAATGGGATCTGGGCCAAATAAGTGAAATAAGATTTGGGCCATAGTCCCTGTGTCTTAGCTCTCCATCTGTAAAATGGGGATATGACACCCTTACTTCTCATGGGTATTGAGAAGATAAATTCATTTATCTGTGAGGCACTGAGATACAATAATAATAAGTGCTACAGAAAAGTCCATAAGGAAATTAACAATTCTGCCTTCTTAAATTGGAGTTTACACCAGCAGCAGATGAGGCATTTTGAAGCTCAGCTCCATCACTACCTTCTGTTTCATTCCCTGACAAAATGTCAGCCCTCCTCCCACCCCCCCCCTTTCCCGTGGCGCAGGAGGGAGCAGCTGGTGGACATAGATGCAGTACCTCAGCTAGATTTAAACAAGCAGAATTTTCCTCTGCACAGGGGAAATTCTACTGTGGGAAACTCTGGTCAGTTTAAGTTTACTGTGCACTGCGTAAGCAGAGAAATTTGGCAGACCAAACAATCTGTCCCTCGGGAATACTGAAAAATGAATGTAAACTTACATTACCTTGCTTTCTCTGTCCAGCTTGGTTACTTATGCTGTATACTAAATACACTTGCATCTGGAGCACTTTGAGCAACAGAAGGAAGCCTTTTCCTGCAGCAAAAGTAAATTTTTGTAGAACATTTACAACTTGCAAATACAGGGATTTGCACATGCATTGTTTCCCACTGTCAGGTTTTTTTCTTTAAATCAAAGCAGCCCCATATTCAAGGTATACTTGAATTGGATAGCTGTACTCTTCCAATTAACCTTAAAATTCAGATTAGAGATGTAATATGATTCCTGGATTTCCCCTTAACTTCTTAGCCCCATTTCCCCACGTTCATTATCCATTAACCTAGTGACATTATCTGAAAGCTGAAAACACAAAGGAAACAAACATTGGTTAATGAGGTTTGCACTTGGGGATAGCAAACAAAGCTGATCTCTATGCCTGTGAACATCTAAAGGGCAAGCTCACTGCAATAGAAGAGCAACGGTTAAAGTTTAAGTGGTGATAACCCTATCCGATGGGGTGGAAAAAGCACCTTTTCAGATAATGGACTTTTCTTTCCCCCTCTCCCTGCCCCATTATCTTGCAAAAGTCTGTGTTGTAGTTTATTGTGTACTCTTTAGTAAACATAACTTTGCCTTTGGTTCCTTTCTTGCACAGAAAAAGGGGTGAAGATTTCAGTAGCAAGAAGAAAATTGAACAGCATATTTTCTTTTGAATATCCAGACTAAATTTAAATCCAGTTCATAGATTCAGCTACCCTGGAACTTCAGAGACATTTCAGTTTGTACTTTGGACTTGAGCTTGGAGTGTCGAACCCATCTCTGCCTGAAGTCAATGGCTTCGATAATGTACACTAAACAAAACAAGTATTTTATACAACATAATTCAGATGCTGCTACAAGGCTAGTTGGTAGTCAGACAGAGACTGTCTTTGTTAGTTAACTGCTTTAGAACTGGCAAGGCACAAACTATTTTGCTGTTTAGTCTTAATAAAAATAGCTAAAGATTTTTTGGCAAGGCAGAGACCTATTTTGTTGTAAAAAAATACACATTTAAATGTATAATCATTCTTTCATTAAATTATATCAATTCCAAGACTCCCCTACTGTCCCTTCTGTTCCATTTAGATCCCACAGCACCCTCCATTTTCCCTTCTTTTAGTCTCCCATCTGCTCAGAGAGTTGCATTCCATCCATTGCTGCAAAGATGATAAGCCTTCGTTAGTTAATTGCTTTAGATCTAGCAAGGATTAAAATGTCTTTCTGTTTAAGTGAGATAAGTCAGAGGCCTAGCAAGTTCTTTCAGTGCTCAGGGTTGGGGTGGGGGTAGAATTATGTTGACCACTGAAGAGCAGGGGAGAGGAAGCAGTGCACACAGCGGAGGGAAGGGAAAGAAGAGTCTTACCTGCCAGGGCTCTCCTCACTTGAGTGGCAGCTGCTATAGCAACATAGATTTGGGTTGCTACTGCTTAGGGACAATCAGTGGCATGGGCTTCCTGGGGGATACTCCTGGTGCCCTGTTTGTCCCCCAGCCCCACCACCCATCCCTAGGAGCAAGGCTGTTTCCCATGGCAAACCTCTGGGGGAGGGCATCATTCCACCCCCCTCCTTCCCCAGATACGCTGCGGGGCATGGGGCTGTGCCTGTCCAGGTCCTATGGCCATACTGTACCTGTCATGGCAAAAACTACTGGGGGCAGGCAACCATATTGGTACCCCTTCTCAGTCAGCACCTGGGACTTGCTTGCTCCATCCTAGTTACCTTATTGAGACAAGAGGTGAAAAATGAGTCCATTAAGCAGTGGTCCTAAACTGTTATCCATGGACTACATGATAAATTGGTCCTCAGATTGTACCAGCCCCCACTTTTCAAAAGTTTAATGATAAAGGTACACTGTGCTCTTTGAAAACTTTTGAGGATTGACAGTGGCCCACTGGTTAACAAAGTCTGTGAACCAATTTATTGAGCTTACTCCCTGCATCCTTTTCTAGGATTACACAAAACTCCAATCTTGAACACACACTGGTGTATGATGTTGTGAGGAGAGCACATGCTATGCCAGGGGTCAGCAACCCCTGGCACATGTGAAGTCATTTTACTCAGTACACCGCAGCTGGACAGGCTCTGGGCAGGAGCTGTGGAGCCTGGGTTGCTCACAGCAGGCAGTAGGGAGGCTGCAAGTGTCTGCACTGGGGTCCGCAGAGCCCTGGCCCAACATGGAGCCTGTACACTTATGCCTCAGGGAGGATGGCAGTGAAAGGACTGGGGCTGCACTGCCACAACAAGGATTGGGCCCCTTGCAGCTCCTCCGCTGTCCACCCCTGGCATGCCAACATCTTACAAGTCAAGGTTGTGGGTTTTTTGGCACACTGCCCAAAAACTTTGCCAACCCCTATGCTATGTCTTTTAAAAGGTTGTAGCAAAGGCTGCTCTCTACTTTTGCACTCCTCTCATTGTGGGACTGAGATTTCAAGTACCGACAGACTAGCAAGATACCCACAGTAGAGCAGCCATATACTAGGAGCTTTATTTTCTACTTCCTTGCACTGAAATCGGTTTAAGACAGGAACAACTTCATTGCAATAAGTGGGATACAATATTTTTCTAGAATCAGACCCTAGATTTAAACAACATATAGTTTTGGGGACTTTTTATTACTATGAACATACAAAGCTCATCATATTAACCAGCTGCAAAGATCATAAAACCTTAACTGTATGTGAGGCATGCTAGCAGTAGTCTGCTGATGATGTATAAAACATACATATACAGTACATAAACACATTTCATCCAGGATTTAAATTTAGATCTGACCACACAAAGATATCTTTACAAATAAGAATAATGTGAAGAAAGACTTCATTCCAGAACAGATGAACAGCTCTTTTTTTTCACTGATCCTGGATTTGGCTGACCTGACTTAAATGTGACCCATGACATTTCCTATTGCTTTGGAAAGTGCATCAACATACTTGTGCTGGAGCTGCCACAGAGAGAAACTGGCGCTTCTATTTTTAAAAAAATCTCCTGTTTCTTTTTTAAATAGAACATTGAATCCCAAGTTTTTTCTCTAGCTGTAATTTTTTCAGGCTGAGCAAACTGCAGCAATTTCAAAAGCAATGGGAACAGGGGGTCACACTGGGTCACCCAAAAAAAAAATTAACTATTTGCTCTTTCCTGGGATTAAGATTAATAGAGAGCCAAATTTAACATCTACTTCAGTTTTTGTTTAAAAACAGCTAGCACTGACGTTGATTCAGGAAAATATGGCTCATGTTTCAGCATCATTCTAGAACAGGAACTGTGAAACAGAAAAAATGGAAGGAAAAACCAAAGCTAGGCATTTACTGGCTATCATTGCCACAGGATGAGATTTTGTGAGATGATAAACACCCTCAACAGGAAGTCAATAATAGCTGAGGGTACACCATATTTTGGTGCAGCCGACCAGAATCAGAACCATGCTGTGAATGAGACGTTCCTGGCATTCTCTCTGAAAGCTCTTTTGATGTCCAGAATTCCAAAGTCCTTCCCTAAGCACATATTGGGGAGTGATCTCAGATTAAAACCAAACAGAAAAAGAGATTCCAGAAGTACAGGACTCTTGAACACTTAACATGAATGGAATGGATCTCTGCTTTATACAGTGCTCTTCATGCTTCAGATGTCTGGAAATGCTGTATAAAGCAAGTGAGTTAGGTCCTAGTCTTTTTAAGTATTTAGATGGCTCCTATTACAGTTGTATTCAATTGACTCCCAAGCATTTAAAAGTGTTCACCCACACCCTTGGATATTAGAATATATTTTTACGAAAGAAGAAATGTTGGCCAGGTCATAGGTAAACCACCTTTGTTCCCTACTTAACCTAGGGATAAATAGGGCCTTTGAATAAAAGTTTGCCATTGAGCGGTCAGCCACTGTAGATGTTTGCTGATGTCAACAGGGGCTAAACTCATCTCTCAATAAAAGGTATTGGCTGTCAGCCAATCTAATCAAAGAGAAGGTTGTTCTATTTTATTATTTGTAAGTGTGGCGATTATGTTAAAAAAACAACAGAGGTACTGTGAATTTTGGTAGAAGTAACAGGGGGGCCTGTTACTAGAGAGACTGAAGTTGGCTGGAGAGCCATAAGTCTGGTTGCAGAGAAACAGAGGCATAGAACCATAGACAGGCAGGGTTTGAAGCAATGCCCCTGTTGATTAAGTAAAAAGAAATCCCTCTGTTTTTGAAGCAATACACCTGTTGATTAAGTAAAAAGAAATCCCTCTGTTCTGCTCTGTGGATCAGAGGTCAGATGACTGGAAGAGAGTGGAACATAGGGCCATATAAATCTGATTCCTGGAAGGGAGCTTTAGATTGGCCCATGCTTAACTGAAGAGAAGGAGCTCTGGAGAGAGAAGTCTACAGGGTACTGCACATAGAATTAAGTAGTTTATATTATAAAGTTATTTATATTACTGTTTAAGCTATGAGGCATGGGAGTTGCTGAAGGTAAGGCAGGAGGCCCTGGTGGTTGCGTGGTGAATCATCAGAGGTGTGAACAAGTGGACTAGTGTGTGAGCCCTGAATGAGTAATATTAAAAGAGGGCTAGAGGCAGAGTCCACCTGAGAGTCTGAGGACTCTTATTTTGGGGACCTGAAAAAAAGAGCCCAATGGACTGTGCACAAGCTGACAGAGCCTGGTGGATGAAGCAGTGAATGGTATGGAGTAAGATACTTGAGACCACACCTGGTTTTTACTGCATGTGGGTTTTACTCTGGGTTTTACTGTGCAGTAAGCCTACTTTGTATCAATAGCATGTGTAGACACACCCAGTGAGTCCATTCTTCCTAAGCTAGAAGGTGGCAATAATGGGGTACTGAGTGATGAAAGTCTGTAAAGTATGCATGAGGTGAAGTAAGGATGGAAAAGTCTCACAACTTGACTAGGACATGCAGAACACTGTTGAGGAAAAACTTGCTTTATTTTTACTTCTGAAAAACAACCCATTTTGTCTTAAACTTATAATTTTTCAAGGTTAAATCAACATTTTTTAGCTGTCTCCTAGCTTACTAATGATAAGATAGCTTTTTTTTAAGGGAGCTATGAAACTCATTTGACTAAAGGAGTTCAGAGGTTAAATCAATATTTTCTTTTTGTGCCTGAATGGCATGTATGGAGACACACAACTATAGTTTTTAGCACTTGTGCATGCACAAACCCATACATGGCCATTCAACAAGCTTTGTGGAGCTGCACTCCAGCCATGTAGTTATGCATGTAAGGCTGGTAAATCCTGAAATTTTAGCCAAAGAATAACTGTGAATGGAGGCTGGGTAGGAGAAGGAGGCAGCGGTGGCAGCAACAGGGGCTAAAAGCCTTTTAGTCCAATAGTCTAGTGAATTGGTTTTCAATTTATGGTCCACAGACTCCTGGGGGTCCACAGACTATGTCTAAGGGGTCAGTGGAAGATGACTATAATCACAAAAGTATGTGAATATCCACCTTACAATTCAAAGGATTTTGCACATCCATTCAAAATTTCCAAAGGGGTCTACATCTTCACTTGAAATTCTCTAGGGGTCCGCAAATGCAAAAAGGTTGAAAACCACTGGTCTAGTGATTAGAGTACTGTCCCAGGGACGCCGGTTTAGAAGAGGGGGATGCCGGGGCTATAGGGGAACCCCAGGCCAAAATAGAAGGGAAGAAAGCCCCTACTTACCGTTCACAGGGGCCGGAAGAAGCAGGGGAGCACGCACTGGAAAACCGCCCATGCGGTTCATTAGCTGCGCTCATATTTAGCTGGGGCCGGGTGACGTCAGCAAGAGACACCACCTGGTGGAAATAAAGGGCAGCCCCAAGGGCGTAGGCAGCGAGCAGGCTATCGGAGAGCCTGCAGGGAAACTCAAGGCCAGAAGCACACACCAGCGGCATCTGGCAGCCCAAGACGGTGAGGGCAGCTGCAGCAGCAGCGAGAGCCGCAGCAGCAGAGGAACCGGCGGGGGAGGCGATGGAGAAACTGGCAGAGAAGCCAGCCGAGAAGTCAGCGGAGGAGCCGGCAAAGGAGCCGGCAGAGAAGCCGATGGAGAAACCGGTGAAGGAGCCGGCAGCGAAGCCAGCGGAGAAGCCAGCAGAGAAAGCAGCAAGAATGGAGGAGACAGCGTGAGCGACGAGAGCAGAGGGAGCAGTGAAAGCGGTGAAGGCAGCGAGTGTTGGGAAAGCCGGAGCAGCTATGGGGAAGCCCGGAGCTGAGGGACAGTGAGGATCAAAGGCGACGGGAACGAGACCGGCAGGAACCCCATCTAGGATAGCTGTGGTAGAGGTGGCAGGAAATCCCGAACTGGGAAGGCCAGTGGAGTTAGGGTGCCGGCAGAGAGGCCCACAGTGTCTCGAAGAGGAGCCATCCGTGGCTATAGGACCTCAGGCGACCATAGCTACATCCCCGGATAGAAGCTGCACCTAGGGGAGAGAGAGAGGAGCCCTGAGCAGGGACAAGCACCTGGACCTGGGGACACCAAGGCACCGGGGAAGCACAGGGCCCCATGGGCTGGGGCACTCTACTTTCCTTCTAGGCTCCTTCTTGCTTGACGGTTGCACCTCTGGCAGTCACGGTGGTGGGTATTTCACATGGTGTCACGGCGGGTGTTGGAATAGGGGTAAGGGCGGCGGAAATCAAGGGCCTCTTAGCTTTCACGCCAGAGCCCGGCCCAGGACACCAGGTCCCGCTGCTGTAGGACAATGGGAAGTCCAGGAGAAGAAACCAGTCGGGGCCAGTGATAAAGCTAGGCTTGAAGACCCATGGCAGAAGGTGGCGTTTGGCTGGGGTGTAGGGGAGGTTGGAGCCCCGTGAGGACCCACCGGGGGGCGTGACGGGGACCCCCTCCACTAAGGATCCATCCAAAGTCATGGCAGGCGAGTTAAGGGGGCCTTCTGATGTCAGCCGAGGTACCCTCTGGGGTCCACTTGCAGGCCCAGAACAAACCAGATCAACTGCCCGGACAAAGGCCACTCGGGAATGCCTAATAGAGCAAACGCGGGCACAAGCACTTATCCAGGAAGTAGGTTACATGGCTTCCAGGTATGTCTCATTTGGAGGTTGTTTGAATCTGCATCTTCTGCTTTCTGGCAAAGTACTCAAACCACCATGACACACGCAACCCAAAATCCCACTCTTGAGGCTGACCCACTGGGGAACTAAAACATGGAGCTACATGGGGCTGAGAGAAAGAATACAAGCCAGAGGGTTTGTGGCTTATTCAGATAGTTAGTGTCCTGGAAGGGGTCCTGGGTTCTAGCCTAGAGCCCTGCTTCCAATTGATACTACTAGTATGAATTATGTAATGAATATTAAATGCAAAGTGCAGCTGGAGGGCTGTAAAGGGGCCTGGTGGTTAGAGCACTTTGAGATGCAATTTCTAATACCTTATGGGTGAGGGGGACCTAAGAGGGTAGTCTCCTGTTCCTTATCCATGTCCTAACAACTAGGTCACTAGGCTGAAAGATGGTAGGTTCCTTTTCTTACTCCTCCATTTTACTTTCAACAGATGTGTGTGCACAGGACAAAGTAAATAGAATCCCAAACTGCGTAAGTGCTAACAACTATAGTAAGGTGGCTGTGTGCGCCATTTAGGCAAGTAAAGCAAAACAGGATTTAGCCCTTGGTATGTTGGTCCCCACCAAAGACTGATAGGGTAGAAATTCTCTTTTCCACCTTCACATTACAATCACATTACTTTACCTTGTGGTCTTTTTCAGCTGTATAGTGGCAGCAGTTGGTGTAATCTACTGCAAAGGGTGATATACTAAGAGCAAAGAGATCTGGAATTTACAACCAGATCTGCCTGAGCCTTGCTATAAGACCATGAGCAAATCACTTCTCTGTGCTTCAGTTTCTTTTGCTTGTGATGCCTAGCCTCCTCTGTAAATCACTTTGACATCTCCAGATGAAAAGTGTTATATACATACTATTTTTTATTGTTACAATACCTGTTAATGGATGATCTTTCTTATTCAGGTGAAGATGCCATTTCACTTGCTTTGTATGACACACTCCACTGCATACCCTGAAATTGTATCACTTTTGACAATGACTTCTCCAACTGTATAATGTAAGAAGAGTCAGGCCACTACCTGGATGAGAAATGTAAAGAAAAATAATCTAGATTCTTTAGGTAGTTGTGCTGGTGATTTTTCTATGTGCCACTCAATCCTCCAAATTGTAAAATTCTCTATATATTTTTCATAAAAATGTTAATCCCACTGTCCTAGCTCAACTCCAGGATAAGGTAATTAATAATAGCTCTTTAACACTTCATCAATACACATTTCACACCTGTGTATAAATGTAGGACATTATGGGATTCATTCAGAACTGCTTTAACACAAACTAATTGGATAGAATGGCATTTATAAATGTGCTCCTGGAGGCTGGAATGGTGCTTTAATTAGCACAGCTCCCAGAGCCATGCTAATTGAAGTGCCCAAAGCGTCACGTGTATCAGTGTCCCCGCACTAAAAAATGGCAGTGGGGACACTTTAACTAAAGCTTGTCAAACAAACTTTAGTTAAAGCATTCCCACTGCCATTTTTCAACATGGGGATGCTGATACACATGATGCTAAAATCTGCTGGAGTGTAGTGATTACTACGCTCTAGCAGGCTCCATTAATCAAGTCTGTTCCAATGTGCTGTAATTACAGTGTTGGAGCAGCCTCCCTGCACGTGTATAGGAACCCAAAATTTTTTTCACATTGTATTACTATATATAGATAGTTAAGTGGGCTGTATTTTTCTTTGCAATATAGTCAGGAAATCTCTGCCTGCCAATCCATTTCCTTACTTTCCTACTGTTCTCTCTTTTTTAGGTTATGAACCAAGTAGACCATTCAATTTGCTCTAGATTTTCAAAATCTTGTTGGGGGAAAAAATAGCATGGGTCACTCAAGCATTTTCTTCTTAAAATGATTTTCTGGTGTCAGAATCCATGTACTTTTTTGGAAGCCAGGTGAATCTTCCTAAAATTAACAAATGCAGCATAATATATTGAAATGCCTAGGGATTAGAAACAAAAATATATTTCAATTTATAGGATCTGTCTTCTTTTCCAAAACTTTCAGAAATGTGAAAAGGTTACCAGATCTGTATTTGCTTTGTTTTAATTGTTTAGCTCTCAGCCTAGAAAAAGTTTCCTCCCCAGTATTTTTTCAATACCTGAAATGTAAACTGCAACCACTTTCTTTACTAGAAAGAAACATTGTACACCATCACTGTTGCTTCCATAGATAATAATCTGTATGCTATCAAAATGAAGTTTTGTGGTTTTTTAACAGAAATACTGAGTGAAATGAAACAATTCTCCAGAATACACCCTATTCCTTCAATAACGAAGCACAATGCTTCCAGAAGCAGTTTTACTTCTGGGTATATGCCTTGGGTGACCATAGTTCTGAAATCTGAAAATGTGACAAGCTCCTACATGCTCAGCTGTTTCTGAGCTCAGTTCTCAGCCTGGTGTGCTGATGAGGGAGTGGTGAGAAGGTGTCTGGAAAAGGGACAAAAGTCTTCATTTGAAGAAACAGATGTGATCTGCCTCGGACAGATGATCAAAAGAACCCCGTCCTGGCAAAAATGGAACATATGGGCACCCTACATATTCCCCACTCTTTTTTGACACTTCTGAGCTTATTTAGTCTAGGAGAAGAGAAGACTGAGAGGGGATTTAATAGCAGCCTTCAACTACCTGAAGGGGGTTCGAAAGAGGATAGACCTAAATTGTTCTCAGTGGTGGCAGATGACAGAACAAGGAGCAATGGTCTCAAGTTGCAGCAAAGGAAGTTTAGGTTAGGTATTAGGAAGAATTTTCTCACTAGGAGGGTAGTAAAACACTGGAACAGGTTACGCAGACAGGTGGTGGAAGCTCCATCCTTGGAGGTTTTCAAAACCTAGCTAAACAAAGCTTTGACTGGGATGATCTAGTTGGGGCTTTGAGCAGGGGCTTGGACTAGATGATTGCCTGAGATCCCTTCCAACCCTAACTTTCTATGATTCTATGACACCAATAAATTCCATGTTAAAAAGAACAAAAAGGTCAACTACCGTGAAGGACCACAAGGTGTCACTCTCATCTCAAATTTAGGTGTAAAGTAAATACTTCAGTCCTAGAGGCCTCTAATTATACAATCTAGATACTTTAATAAAAAATAGTTCTGACTAATAACTCTAGTTCTTCAAGAGTTACAAAGAATTCTGAGACAGCAGGGAAGTGGGTGGGTATTCTGAATGAACCTAGACTACTCACAAGAACAAAAATCATTAGCAAGTAATCCTCCCTTTCTTTGGCAGGAGACGCTGTACATTTCCACTTATGGGAGATTAGCAAGGATCCTAGTCTCAATCATAGGATGGTGTGCAACGAGTTCTAGGCCAAAACAGACCGCACCTCTGTTTCACCAAATGCAGCCTCAACGTTCAATGCCAAATTTGATGAGTAATGACGAATAAAAGTACAAACAGATCTTAACATGGTTGCTGTCCAAATCTGCTTTTGGAATTGATTTCAGACAAGCTGCAGAGGCAGCTGTGGCTTCTGTGTCACTAAACCAACGTGTACTTTTTTTTTGGAGTGGGGGGATGCTAAAAACTAACATTCCTCAATACATCTCCTAATTCATAGATTTCATAGACATTAGGGCTGGAAGGGACCTTGTAAGATCATTGGGTCCAGCCTCCTGCCCAAGGGGCAGGAATTCAGCTAGGGTCAAAGGATCCCAGCAAGATAAACGTCCAAATGTTTCTTGAAAGTGTCCAGAGTAGGTGCTTGCACCACCTCTGGGGGGAGTCTGTTCCAGGCCTTGGGTGTTCAGGCTGTAAAGAAGTTTTTCTTTATGTCCAGCTTAAAACGGTCTTGCAGGAGTTTGTGACCGTTGGACCTTGTCATCCCCTGGGGTGCTCTGGTGAACAGGTGTTACCCCAGATCCTGATACACACCCCTTATGTACTTATAGGCTGCCACCAAGTCATCCCTGAGCCTGTGCTTCTCCAGGATGAAGAGTCCCATAGCTCGTAGCCTGTCTTCATAAGTCCTGTTCTCATGCCCTCTGATCATGCGCGTGGCTTTCCCCTAGGCTCTTTCAAACTTCTCCACGTCTTTTCTAAATTATGGAGCCCAGAACTGGATGCAGTACTCCAGCTGCAGCCTCACCAAGGCTGAGTACAGCGGGAGGATGACATCCTGGGTCTTGCTCGAGATGCATTGGTAGATGCAAGCCAGAGTTTTGTTCACTTTGCCAGCTGCAGTATCACATTGGTGGCTCATATTCATCTTGTGCTCAATCATGACCCCCAAGTCTCTTTCGGTCATGGTGCTAGTGAGTGTAGCATTGCCAAGCCTACGAGTGTGATGCAGCTTTTTATTCCTGAGGTGGAGCACCTTGCATTTCTCCGTATTGAATGCCATCAGGTTTTCATCCACCCACCTTGCAAGCCTATCGAGGTAGGCCTGGATCACCAGCCTATCCTCAAGTGTGACACTCTTGATTGGGGTGAATTCATTGGGATGATTGATTGGGATGAATTCATTCCCCCTGACAGCTCTCCCAATAAAACACCAAACAATGCTTGATCTTTTGAAAGGTTTAGTTTTCTCTCAGTATCAACAGTCCTTGGGTGTAAGAAGAGTCCCATGCTAAGATTTGCTCTAAGTGAGCATGGGGTCCAGGAAAGAAAAACAAGGAAGAAGATATGCTACAACAGATGGAAAACTGAGACCATTTTAGGCATAAAATTTGTTTGATGTAAGAGACAGAGTTTATTGGGTTGTACTGAGTAGAGAAGTTGTGTTGGGTGGAGACACTATCAGGGCACCATGATTCTAGGTCTAACAAAAATGAAGGTTATTGAAAATGTCATTTTGGTAGACAAGTGTTCTAAGAGAACTTAAGACAGGGGCTCAGAAGGAAGACCAATCAACTTCAGAATTTATTCTAAACCAGTCACATATATTCATATTTTTTTACAGCTGCCTTCACTTCCCCTCTAAGCCCAGTTTCTTTCTAACCAGTGTGGTCTTGGTCCCCAGTTGGAGCTTTTGGGGCACCTAGCAAAATGTTTTTAAACAATTTCCTGTTAAGTAGCATATTTTTGTTTAAAGTTGTTTTCAGCTCTGTGATACTGGTCTTTTTGAAGCACCAGGTGTGTGTGGGTGTGAGCAGGGTTTGATGCAGGATTTAGTAAAGGGGGCTGGGCCACTTCACCCCTTGGATTGTGGTGAGTGATGGGGCAAGGTGTGGTTGGAGGCCATAGGCCAGTGCAGGACACTGGGAAGCAGGGTAGAAAGCAGGTACAGATTCCCCACCCCCATACACATAGGAGAACTGCTTCTCCTTGGACCTGATGGGCAGAGGGGTAGATGTGAGGAGCAGCTGTGCAGAGTGTTGGGCTTAGCTGGGGACAGTGGCATCAGTGGGCAAGTTCCTCCTTCTAGTGCCTGCTCCCTGTTCACTCACCTCCCCTGGAGAGCCCGGTGGCCAAGAGGGGCTATTGGAAGGAGGAACCTACCTCCAGGTCAATGTCACTGTCCCCAGTTGAACCTGGTGCTCCATGCAGCTCCTTCCTGCAATCTGATTGGAGTGGAGCAGGAGTAGTTTTGGGGCTCCCCCTCTGCCTGGGTCAGCCATGTACAGTGGTGGGGAGGGATCCTCTTCCTGTGCCTGCTGCTGAGCAGCATCCCATGAGGTAAGAGGAGTGACTCTGGGCAGAGCTGACCTAAGCAGGGTGTGGGGCCCAAGGCAAATCAGCCCATGTGGGGCCCCACCTCTGCTCCAATCCCACGGCCCTGGACCTGAAGAAGCTGCCACCGCCATCAGTGGTGGTGGCACTGGCAGCAGGGGGGGAGTGGGGTTGCAAGCAGCTGGACACAGAGCCCAGCTCTGTGGGGCCCCCACAAAGTGTGAGGCCTGGGGCGGTTGCCCCGATTCCCCCCCCCCCTAGGGATGGCCCTAACTCTGGGGTTGTTGCCCCGATTCACCCCCCCCCTAGGGATGGCCCTAACTCTGGGGCACCCCCATGTGCCTGGGTCAGCTGGCAGTGGGGGGCAGGTTCCCCCTTCCTACATCTGGCCCTTGCCCCACCCCCAGTCTCTCCTGCTGGGCCAGGAGCCTCCAGCTGGGCCAGGAGCCCCCATTCCCCCCCACTATGGTCTGAGGGCTGGTGTGCTCCCTTCCCCTTTACTGAATCTTAGATCTGCTCCTGTACATATATACATATTTAGTGCTCCAAAGAGAAAACCTGTCTGCTGCTGCTGCTGTCCCTGGCTAAATTTGGCACTCTGCACAGCCACACCCTGCAGCAAACAGGAGTGGTTCTGGGGCTCCCCATATGCCAGGGATAGCAGCAGCGGTACATGGGTTCCCCCCTTCTGTAGCTGCTCCCTGCCCAGCCCCACAGTGTGCCCTGCCAGCCCTGGGATTCCAGGTGCAGGGAAAGGCTGTGTAGAGTGCCGATCTTGGCCAAAGACAGCAATGGTAGAAGGAAGTTGTGACAACACTGCTGCATCCCCCATAGATCCTGCCCCCTGTGTGTGTACATGCTCACACATAGATACCTATGTGTATGTATACATACATATACTTCGTGCTTCATGTAGTAGGCTCTGTAGAATTAATCTATTGAGCATTAGCATCACAAAAAAGTGTGCTCCAGTGCTACTGCACAGTAACACTAATTACGGCATGATAAGTTAGAACCCATTATTACAGGTACTAAACTTAATGCACCATAATGATGGCACATTAATGAACATGTACATGTGCTCAGAAATATGTTACTGATCACGGAATTATTTAAAAACATTTTACTAAGTGGCCAAAAAGCCCTAGTTAAGAAAAAAGGCCACACTTGTTAGAGAGGAAGTGAAGACACCTGTACAAGTATGGAAGCTGTATCTAACACATGAAAGAAAAGGTAGATTGATGGTAAGGAGTATAAATCAGACATTGGGAACTGTACAAGTTGATAAAGGAAACAAAGGAATAGAAATACAAACCTATGACCAGCAGCAAGAAAGGCAATAAGGAGTTTTTAAATTATATTAGGAACAAAAGGAATCCTAACACTGTCATTAATCCATTACCAGAAGGAAATATAAGAAAGTTCAAGAAATATTGCTGTTCTGTATTTTGGGGAAAATAGCCAGATGATGAAATTATATTGCTGATGAAAATGAAATACTTTGCATTCCAACAGTACCTCAGGAGGATGTTAAACTGCAGTTACTAAAGTCAGATGTGTTTAAATCAGAACGTCTAGATCTAGGAGTTTTAACAGGCTGGCTGAGAAGCTTTCCAGACTATTAAAGGTGATGTTCCATAATAATTAGAAATTTCCAGAACACTGGAAGAAAGCTAATGTTATGCCAAAATTGTGTAATGCAGGTACATGTAGGGATGTCAGCCTAACATAAAGCCTGGGGAAAAAATAATGGAAAGGCAATACAGGATTTGATTGCCAAAAAATAATTGAAGGAATTAAATATTTTTAATGCCGATCAACATAAGTTTATGGAAAATAGATTTTATATAATCAAAAAGATATCAGGTTAGTTTGATTACAAATTTAGTTTACAAAGGCAATATTATTGATGCAATAGGCTTCTATAAGGCATTTGATATATTACCACACAACTTTTGATTAAGAAACTATGAACACTTGAAATTAACACTAAAAGGATTAAAATGATTAACTAACAGCTCACAAAATGCAGCTACAATCATCAAGGGGGGTTGTTTGTGAGCCCCACAATGACTGGCTGCTGGCCCTGTGCTATTTAACTTTTTAAAATCAATGATATGAAAAAATATAAATATAATGTTTTTATTGATAAAGCTTGCAAATTACCCCCAAACTGGGAGACACATAATGAAGAGGTGTCACTGGTGTCAGTGATACAGGATGATTTCTTGATAAACCCTGAGTAAATGAAATGCATATTGTTTAATACAGCCAAGTATAAAGTTATGCACCTAGAAACAAAGAACATAGGCTGTGCCTATGCCTACAGGATACCAGGAGATGACTCTGGAAAAAGGCAGTGGGTCATAAAAGCTGACCTTGAGCTCCCAGAGGAACACAAGGTATGTCCATTACATTTCTGTTACCATCTTGAGACATTTGCACAGGGACAAGAGCACACACACAGCAACTTCACCACCTCATTTCAGGGTTTGTTGCATGGAGAGGAGGAGTGGGTGAGTGGAGAAGGGCTGTTGCTTATTAGCCCTCACAGAGTGTTGTGTGGAGAGTAGACTCCCAGGTGTTCCAGAGTCTATGTCCAGGGAGACTGTGAGAATAAGCACCCTAATACATGGTAGAAACACCTTTTAATGATTGTAACAGTAAGGGGTAGAGGACCAGCAATATCCCTTGGGCAACATTGTTTGATTTTTCTACCAGCAGATTCTTGGAAGCCTTTTGGGAGCACTTGGTTGACTTTCTTTTCAGACTGGCAGTATTGGGTATATACAGTATGGAAATCGCAGACAGGCAAAAGACATAGTATAGATAAGAGATCATAAAACCTGGGAATCTCAGGAAAAACTGTCATCTTCCCAGGCTGAGTTCTGACTCTCGTTAGGGAGCCTCTACATAGAACTGGAGATGCTTAATGCAGGTGAGTTTTATTGCCATATAGAAGCAAGCACCTGTTAGGTTGAGAGCTGCATAGTAATCCTCTTGGAGAAGGACAGGATAATGTCTCCTCATGCTAACTGCATGAACATTACAATTAATATACTTTTGTTAAGGTTTTTGAAGTCCAGGATCTGTCCCCATCCAGCCTTCTGAAAATATCAGGAAATATCCCAAGAAAACCACCTTCTCTTAGTTTTATAGTTGAATGTCTCCTTTAGCCCGTTTCTGTGGAGCAGTTTCTCCACAAGGGAATTACTGAATGAACTGAAGATAGAAGTAAGAATTCTTGCAGCCACTGGAACTGATATACGTAACGGCATATAGAACATTTAGTATCTTTTGGAGCATCCTGCTGTCCTGATGCACTGATGAGTTTCTGCTAATCCAGCAAGCAGTGTATTTTATTTTGGGGATTGCAAACCATACTGATCTCTGCATCTTCTTCACCTACATGGGGGTCAACTACTCCCTCCTGGTTTGGGTGCATCCTGAATCAATTGTGGCGGGAATGATCAGGGAGCCCACCTTCACATCTACCAGTGGTTTAGGTATCCGACCTGATCCTTTCAATCTCAGAAGCTGCAGTCCATCTGGGGCTGCGTTTGGGTACTTGCTCCCTCAAAGCATCTGGTTCCCTATCCCAAGGGCAATGTTCCCTGGGCCTATGGGGGCAATACCAAGCAATATGCCCTGAGGCGCCACACCTGTAACAGGTTACTTCCCTTACTCCACATTCTTCCCTGTTTTTCCAGCAGTCTTAAACTCTTCTATCCTCTTGATCATGGTCTTGGCCTGTACCCCTGCTGAGGTCAGGGGTCCAGCAGTCTTGTGGCCCTTTCCTCTTGCCCCTGCTTTTTCTGCAGGTATGAATGCTTCGGCCAGCTGAAGGACTTAATCCGTGCCATGGGGTTGATGTCTCCTCACCCAACATTGTGTTTCCTCTTTGAGGTCTTCCAGGAATTACCCTAGCATGAATAAGTCCAAAACCTCACCTACCATCTTACCTTCAGGTTGGACCCAGCATTCAATTGAATCTCTAAGCATCTGGGCCAAAAGCCTTGGTCATCACTCCTCTGACTACTTTGTCCTGAACTGCTGCCAATAGAATTCTGGAGTTATCTTGAAATGGTATAGGATTGACTTCTTCACAGTTTGGTAGTCATTAGCTTCAACTTGCGTTACACCCTGTAGGCCACCTAGGCCTGCCTGATTAGAAAGAGATCTAACTGGTATACCCACCTGCTCTGGTTCCAGGTGGCAGCCAGTGCAGCCCTCTCAAAGGCCTCCAAATATGCCTCTATATCATCCTCCCCTGTCATCTTGGGAACCCTCAAAATTTCTGAGGCCCTTAATATGAAGACTTGCTGTGCCTCCATTTTTTTACTGAGTTATTGCTGCTGGCTTAATAGGGTAGTCCTTGCCTCAGCCTTCTGTGACCTCACTTTGACCAATTGCTCCATCTGGACCTGTTGTCCCTGGAGTAACTGTAATATTAGCTTGTGCACCTGTTGCCAATCCTTGGGAATCCCCACCATCAAGTTGGCTACCTCCATGGTTCCAGGCCAATGCACCACTGTAAAGCCATGCCTATATCCCTGATGGTGCTGTTGCTATCTGCCTCCCTGTCTCATTGTCCACCTTAACTCACCTCCATGTGTTGAAATAAAATATATAGAAAGAAAGAAGACAGAAGTTGGGAGGTGGTATCTCCTAATTACAGTCAGTATAGTGATCATAGGCATCTTCACAGGGCTTCTCCAGCCCTTACACCCTGTCCTGACTACACCTGTGATGTTCCAGGCATGCTGGTTTCTCCTGGTGCTCTCTCTCTCGCTCGCTTTCTCTCTGGGCTCAAGCTGTTCTTCTCACAGCCCAGTGCTGCTAGCAAAGCTGCCATCTGTCAGTTAGAGGTCCTACTAGTGGGCTCTTATCTATTCAGGGTTCCTGTGCCTGTCTGCCCTGCCCAGCGGGAATCCACACCGCCTTCACAGTAATCCCTTTTCTAGGTCTGTCCTTCTCTGGGTTTCCTCAGAGTGGGTGGGACAACAGTCCAAGCCCTTCTGCCCAGCAACTGGCTTTTCCTGTCTTTCTTCCCTCTGGAAAAGCTCCCCCATCAGTTCCTCACTCACCGGTCACACTGTTCTTCACCTTGAAGTGGATTTTGGTGCTGATTCCTGATGATTGGTAAGTACCTGTTCTCTCAGGGTTTCCTCCAGCTCCCCAGCTGACTGTAAGCTCCATGCTGTGTGCTGCAGCACTGCATGATCCCTGCTGGCCCAGCCATCCCCTCCCTGGGGAAATTAGTCCTGGGGCTTGTGCCCCCTTTAACTTCCAGCTCTGTCCCCAAGAGCCAATCTCCTATGTTCCTCTCTGCACGTGTTCTCCCACCAGATCCAGGGCAGGACTCAATGGAGAACAGCTGCATTCCCTGTGACTCACGTAATCCCTCAGTGGCCTGGACCCTGGTAAGTTTCCCTTCTCCTCCTCCAGGTAGCATGTTTCTTTTGTTTCAATAAGGGGCACCGGAGTGGGTGCCCTGTTATAGGGATGCTTAAACTCAGCAGAAATTTTCAGCGTTCCATCCAGAAAACAACTGGATAGAGCTGAGCCTTGTTAAAAATCTTAGGAAAAAGGGCTGAGTTCTTTTTTTTTTAAATTCTCTCAAAAGAAATTGTCAGAAAAAAATGTAAGAAGCTCTGGAAGCACCAAAGATCCCTTTGTGGCAGAGGACATTTGGTGCCTGCCACTTTATGGCTGAGAGTAGGCAGCTGGCAGGTGCAGGCCAGTCCTGATTTGGCAGCCATTTTAGATCCAGGCCCACAGGGCTGAGCCACCAGTCCGTTGCTGGCAGCTGGGGAGCAACAACACTCGGCTGAGCTGCTGCTTGAAACACCTTGGCAATAAGGGAACAACTGTGGGGATGGCAAGAGGTTCCTAGGGGCCCAGTGAGGTCCCAAGCCCCAGAGAGAAGGCTTAGGGCCTAAACAGAACAAGGCCCAATCTGGGAAGGGGCTTATGGGTTGCAAGCCTACACAGGGGCTAGGCAAGCCCATGAAGTGGAACAGGCAGAGATGAAGCCTAGGGCTCAAGTGAGCCCAATGGAGAACCAAGCCATGTTAAGACCTCTGGAGCTCTGAGTAAGCCCTGAGTGAGATGGCTGTATGGTGGGACTCAGGAGGGGGCCCCTGCTGCCTAAGGAGGCCAACTGCTATGGTGCTGGGCCCAGAACAACCCGACTGATCAATGCAAGAGGGCCAGGGCCAGAAGGCCGAAGGCCAATGAAGCCCAAAATGAGGGGCAGTCCTGAGCCATGATGGGCTATCTGGCACCCTGACTGGCCTGGAGGTGGAGCCAAGGCCTAAGGAGACTGAAGGTCCCCTCAATGGGTGGGGATATCATGGTCTAAGGGCTTCACCTCTCCCCTAATGGCAGACGTATCTTTTCCTCTAAGTTGGCTGATCTCATACTATGGGCTTTAAACTAGCTTCGCCAGGGGAAGGGGCCGCTTCGAGTGGAGAGGATGCTTCACCAGCATGCAGGGTGACAAGAGGAAGGGAAGCACAGGTAAGTATCAACATCCAAGGAGTAGAGGGCCACAACTGTCCTGGGAGTGGGAGGAAGGCACAAGCACCCTCAGGAGGCCTCAGGTGCCTCTACACTAATGCTCGTAGTATGGGGTGTAAGCAGGAGGAACTATGCCTCCTGATTGCAAGTAAGAACCCAGACTTAGTAGGGCTCACAGAAACCTGGTGGGACCCTACCTATGACT
>NW_005842276.1:1308375-1309124 GCF_000455745.1 Alligator sinensis
CAAGGCTAAAGCCCTTGACTTCAGAAGGGCCAACTTCAATGAGCTTAGGAGACTAGTGGGGGAGGCAGTAAGGGCCCAGAAGGTAGAGGAGACGGGAGCCCACGAGGGATGGTCGTATCTTAAGGAGGCGATCCTCCAGGCCCAAAGGATGACAGTCCCTGAGAAAAGCAAGGGGGGTAAGAGTGCTCAGAAACCCCCTTGGCTCAGCAAGGGCATTCAGCAATGCCTGAGGACTAAAAGGGAGGCGTACAACCAGTGGAAGGGAGGAATTATCACCAAGAAGGAGTACTCCTTCTTGGCCTGGGAGCATAGGAGGGCTATTAGGAAGGCCAAGGAAGAGAGGGAACTCAGGCTAGCATCCAGGATTAAGGACAACAAAAAGTCCTTTTTCAAGTACATTGGGAGCAAGAAGAGGGCACCAGGCAATGTAGGGCCCCTGCAAGACACAAGCGGTAATTTGGTGGCGACGCCAGACAAGAAAGCTGATATTTTTAACAGTTTCTTTGCCTCTGTTTTCTTCAACAGGGACCGGGACATCCCACCTACCAGAGGTAGGGACAATCTTGGGGATAGTTCTATTAAGCCTTCAGTCAGTGCAGATGTAGTTAGGGATCTTCTGGAAGGGCTAGACATTTTAAAATCTGCAGGTCCAGATGCCCTCCACCCAAGGGTGTTGAGGGAGTTGGCAGGGGTCATCACAGAGCCTTTGGCCTGGCTGTATGAGCATTCGTGGTCATCTGGCCAGGTGC
>NW_005842276.1:1310400-1312217 GCF_000455745.1 Alligator sinensis
TATCTCCAAAATTTGGTCACGTTCCGCCTCATTAGCTATTCCCACCTGGCAGTCTGTCATTGGCTACTCTAAACATACAAAAGTCCGTGCAGCTTCCGCCCAAGTCGGAGACCTCTGAGCACAAGTGACCTCAGAGAGCTCTGGACACGTGACAGAGTGAATTGGTGGCCTGATCAACCACCAATTTCTCCCCGTCATCGACCGGCCCTGACGTACCCCTTTCCTTTGTATGCTCGTTTCGTCCACGGACTCGTCTCGTTGACTCGTTGCGTTACCTCTGTTATCCGTAACTACGTAAACAACCTCATAGCCTGCGTCGTGACCACCAGCAGCGTAAGTAAAATAATCTTTGAAACCGATATGCTGTGTCTCGCCTCTCCATCTATCAGCCCGCCTGACGACCGATTAATTCGTACCCCTCAAGTCGGCTCTAGCCGTCTGAGACATGGCGTCACGAACAGGATCCAAGGGCACGGTGGTGGAGATGAATCTAATTAAGTGCTGCCCCTGGTGCACCGGGGGGCACCGCGTGAATAAGGCAGATGAACTCTGGGCACATATCGCCTACCATCAGGCAGTTGGAGGGAAAGGAGAGAACCTCCTCGGAGGGTAGGAAGAGGCGGCCATCAAGGAGGGGAACGCGAGCCTGTCCCCCGAGGCGTTTGGCTGCATAATGGCCAGTGACCAGCTTCACTATAGGCCCCTAGACACAGTAACAACAGTATCCCTCGCCAAAGTCAAACCGGTGGGCGGAGCAGACCCAACTCTCACCCAGGAGTACGCCCGCTGTATAAGATATGTGCGGGAGGGCGGAGAACCGACACCAACCGACCGGTTCAATCCCCCGACCCTGGCGCCCGGGTCGAGGGGCCACGAGCTTCTCTCGGATCTCCGAGAAAAGTTGGAGTCGGAGGGCTGCACCACAACATGGTGGGCAGGCCCGAAGTGGGATAAGGGGAAAATGTTAAACATAATGTTCTGCACCATCACAACCCTGCTGCGGGAGAACGCCAATCTAGAGGCCCAACTGCTCACCGCCACCGAGGCAGCCAAAGAGGCGGCGGTAAAAGAAAGCCCCGAGCCGCTGGAAAACCCTGAGCTGCCGCCATTCCAAGATGGCGCTGGGGAAAAAGAGAAGCGCGCGAAAAGTTCGGAGCACGTGAAAAGTCCCGGGGAAGAAGGGGCAGTTACGCAACCCGTGGCCCCGCCCCCCGAGGTGACATCACCTCCGACGTTCCCGCCCCCTTACGAAGGGGAAAGATTGTATCCACTCCTCCCGCCAGATACGCCTGCTCTCTCAGCAGCTGCTCACCCCGTAGCCTTAGTGAAGCAAGTCACCGATGCGCAGGGTGCAACCCACACCACCACCACATACCACACCCGCACGCGGGGAGAACTGCAGGAATTGTGCCGGGAATCAAAAATAAAACCTGGAGAACCACTAGCCATATGGCTATGACGCCTGGTCGTGGAGTTTGGGTTGGACTTGCTGGACTTGGAAGAGGCTAGCTTCCTAACCCACCAAGCCTCATGGAGTTGGGGGCATGTCACCGACCTGGATGTGGTAGCAGGTAACGTTCACTGGCTCATCCCACTTTCAGTGCTTGTTGCAGGCCAAGTTAGCCACAAATCCCACACGTGGCACGACGGCCGCCCACCAAGGGCCAGTGCGGAACAACTTCTGCTGGCTATAATAGGGGTTTCATACTGCTCTTGGAACCCAAGAGTGTATCAGCTGGGGCTGACACAACCTCAGCACTGGGGAGCATGGCCTCACCGCCACCTGCAAAGCCCTGGAACTGTTCCGGCCACTCTCA
>NW_005842276.1:1312260-1312732 GCF_000455745.1 Alligator sinensis
ACCGCTCTGGCTTCTCCTCAACCCAGTGGCTGGCCAGGCCGCGGGTAATCTCTTAAGCCAACTCCCGCAGCTGCAGGCCCTTATGAAGCCGGCCACAAGAACCTCCAGCAATTCAGAGCATCGACTCACTGCATACCCGATCGAGGCCCAGAACACAAGACGTCACGAATCCGACTCTCGACTAACACCGCGACCGTTGCCGCAGAGAACGCTGGAGGAGCGGGCCATGTTTGGATTCCTATTAAGCCACTCGAAACTTTCGAAACAACGGCTGCGCATCCTGGGGGACGAAGGTCAATGTCACTTGGCAAGTGAGCTAGGATTCAAGTTTAACGATAAGCATAAAAACGAATAGCGGCCGTCGGTCATGCCGGCGGCCTTCACAAACCCGACCTCGCTGACCCCCGACCCTACGTTGAGCTCCTCGTTTGTAATCCTCATGACCCAAGCGACCACCGCCACGCATCTTTCC
>NW_005842276.1:1314231-1319884 GCF_000455745.1 Alligator sinensis
CATGTCATAACCAAGTCAGTTAAGTGACCCTGCCACAATAGAACCACCCTAAGCAACTGCCGCTATCTCCAAAATTTGGTCACGTTCCGCCTCATTAGCTATTCCCACCTGGCAGTCTGTCATTGGCTACTCTAAACATACAAAAGTCCGTGCAGCTTCCGCCCAAGTTGGAGACCTCTGAGCACACTGCAGAGTGACCTCGGACAGCTCTGGACACGTGACAGTGTGAATTGGCGGCCTGATCAACCACCAATTTCTCCCCATCATCGACCGGCCCTGACGTACCCCTTTCCTTTGCATGCTCGTTTCGTCCACGGACTCGTCTCGTCGACTCGTTGCGTTACCTCTGTTATCCATAACTACGTAAACAACCTCATAGCCTGCGTCGTGACCACCAGCGGCGTAAGTAAAATAATCTTTGAAACCGATACGCTGTGTCTCGCCTCTCCATCCACCAGCCCGCCTGACGACCGATTAATTCGTACCCCTCAAGTCAGCTCTAGCCGTCTGAGACAAAGAGGAGGTTGGACGATCACCTGTCTGGGGTCTTGTGAACCCAGCATTCATTCCTGCCTGTGGCAGGGGGTTCAGGCTAGATGATCTGTTCAGGTCCCTCCTGACCCTACCTACTATGAAACTATGAATAAGAAGGCTCAGTGAGACATCAGGCCAAAAGAATAACACATAGCCCAGTAGGGGTGAGACCAAGGCAGGTAGGGCTGCACTGGTCCTGGGTATGACTGAAAACTGCACCCTACCAGGGAATGGTGGTTGGGGGAGTGTCTGTGGTGGGACAGTCCTCCAGAAATGCCAGGCCAGTTACCTCCCCAGTGAAAGGCATGGAGGTGCACCTGAAAACCCCAGCCCCCACATTCTGGTAGGATACCAGAGTCTAGTGACAGGATTGGGGGCCAGGCATGTCTCTGGACAGCTGAGCCTCATAGGGTATAAGACCCTGGAGGCCCCAGCAAGTGAGGCATATGTGGAAGGCCCTAGCGAGAGGACATAAATGTAAGGCCCTGATGAGAGGGCATACTTGGAAGGCCCTAGCAAGAGGGCATGAGTTGAAGTCCCAGAGAGAGGGCAGTTAAGCCAAGGAGAGTCTACGGATGCCTGAGGCTGCAGTTGGGCCAGAGGCCGAGACCCCAGTAAGTCCTCAGATGTGGTGAGGCCAAGTTTGGGTCAGAAGTTAAGAACTTTGAGTTGCTGAATACACAGTGGGGCCCAGCAAGGGGCTAGGGGCAAAGTCAGCCCAGTGTGAGGCACAAGACCATTACCATGTAGAGTAGGGAAGCTGGAGTGACCTGAAGGGCTGCATGGGGGACTGGCCAGTATGAAAATAGTTAATCCTGATGACCCAAGGGAGTCGCTGAAGGGAGCAGGGCAGGTTGGGAGTGGCCCAGTGAGGAGCAGTGTGCAAGAGGCCTGCTGAGAGAGGGCAGAGTGGAAGAGGCCCCAGTGAGACATGGGCAGTATGAATGTGGCCCTGAAAGGGGCAGTGTGTAAGAGGCCCAGCAGTGGACTGAGTTTGGTCCGGCCTTAAGCCAGAGCTCTGAGAATAATCTGGATGCCATCTGCGAGCCTTAGGACACGATGAGGGGAGGTCGGAGTCATGTATAGCACCCCTTGGCATCGGGGCATTAAAATAAGCAGCCTCCCACATTTTACACCAGTTTAAGAAACAGCAAGTTGTGTTAGAAAACTGGGCGGACCACCCTATTTAGACAGGTTGGCCAGGCCAACGTGAGATCCGACCCAAGCTTGCCCCCTGTCACACCCTTATTTATATTTTGTTTAGTTTTCTGTTGGTTTTTGTTCTAGATTTTACAGATCATAAATGACATGAAGGTAATCAAGCCAGAGACTGGTTTGTGTAATTTCAGTTGAACAAGAATTCACAGCAGTGTAGTGATATGGTTGGGCACCCAGGGCAGAGGGGCAGTGGCAACTTCCAGTTGCTGCCATGTCACTGGCACAAATGCACAGCTACTGGGAGAAGCCTTTTTTCTCTTTTTCTACCTCCCCCCACCAAGTTGGTGCCTGGGGCAGTTGCCCCAGTCACTCCGCCTTAGTTATGCCACTGAGAATTCATGATAGTGGAAAACTCAGAGGGGTTGTTGTGCTCAGATGTTGGCCTTGTTAGATGAATAGAATGTAAGAATTACTTTGCCAGTTAGTATTTTAGGTGAAAAAAATGCACAGCATGACTAGTTTTTGTATTATCACAGATTTTTCCCTTCCCTTTCTATTTTAGTAGACACAACTGCAGCTGCTTCCAGAAATATTTCTAACCAGCAGTACAAATAGGTAAGTTTCCTTCCCTCCAGACAATAATAATAGTCCTGTATGTTCAGCTGGCAGGAGACACTGAGCAATTGGCACAAAAAATGGCACGTAAATAAAACATGACCCAAAACCTAATGTTGCAGCCACAAAGATCAAACACATTTATTGATATAATTACTTATCAACTGTTGTAGCTTTTAGGGTCTGGTATTACGGTGGATTAGTACAATTGTGTTCCTTCATGACAGACCTGAATTAATATCCAAACTAATGGTTGCTACTGAAGGGAAGAAAGTACTCTCACGCTACTTAATCTATGCCTTTGTCACATTTTGACATAAGAGGCCCTGGCCAGTGGAAATCAAGGAGTAGTATACCAAGAGTTGTTAAAGATTAGTACTCAAGCACTTGTAGCAGAATACTGTCTGCCTGAACTTTGCTCTGTTCAGTGCAAGCCAGCGAATGATCCAATCTACAAAAGACACCTACAAATACATGAAAATTCAAAGATGTATAAAAGGAAGTGTCATGACCCAAAAGGCATGATTGTGTGTGTGCTTCGGCATCAGAATTATCCACGTTAAGTTGCAGAGCATTGCACGGGAGTTTCCTGTAGCAAGAGGAAACTCCGGTGCAGGGACCAGTTTCCCGCCTTTTCTGCAGCTTCTTTTGCAGAGTGCATTGCTCGAGTTGCAAGAGGAATGCACGGTGCAAAAGAGTTCCCACCACCGGTATGCAAATTCGTTCCCCGTGATTGGCTAGTGCTAAATTATTCACACGTGGCGGCTAGCGATTGGCCTGTTAGCCGTATAAGAGGCTTGAGCAGTTTCTGCCCAAGCCGAAGAGGACTCCACATCCATCTCGTGGGGACTCTGGGTACACGGCAGGGTAATAGAAACCCTGTGTGAGATCCAGAGGAGCGTGGCGGCCTGATCCACCGCCCACCTCTTCCCGTCTTCGAACGCAACTAATATAAGACGTATTTACGATTTCTACATTGGTGGCCTGTTCACCCAGAGCATCCGGAGCTCTGCACCGTGGAGCCTAGCAACCTCCACGAGACCGTCTGTGTTGTGTCTGTCTGTAACTGCAACTTAATCAAGCTTTCCAGCCTACACCATTGCCATCTCGGTGTAAGTAAACAATCTTTTAAACTACCGATACGCGTCCGTGCCTAATTCCAGAGCGAAGGCCTTCCCTCTCCGCCCCCGCATGCCCGGGCTGCTGGCCACAGCCCGCATGCAGGGCGAAAAAGGGCTCGGGGCACTCCCGGCCCGCACAGGAAGATGCAAGGAAGGAGATTTAGGTGAGAACATATTTATGATTTCCACAATTGGTATAAAGATAATTAAAAAGCATGTAGATACTGCAGCATTTGACTGTTGGGTTTTTCACCAGAAACAGAGGAGCAATGAAAGGGAGATGGAGACTTTCACTGGAATGTTAAGTGTCTGCCCTTATAAAGAATGTAGGACAAGAATGGTCAATTAGAAAATGCCAGAAATATCGAGAAATAGAATGTGACTGTTACTGGAGATGCCTAAGTGCTGTTTCTTAAGTATGGGAAGTTTTAATGATGGGGAAGCTGTCTGACAGATTGTACCCAGTCATTCCCTTTCCTTTCCCCTTCAAGCTGAGTCAACCAGAGTATGTATGTGTGGAAAAATTTATAAATAGATGTCAGAGGCACGAACTTCCTAGGGTGATATCTTTTACTGGATCACCTATGTAGCTAGGATAAAGTGGGATATCGCCCTAAGAAATTCTTACCTTACATAATTTCTGGACCATCATGGCTACAATATCCCTCTTATACTACTTCATAAACATAGGCATTATCAATTCCTATTGATTTGATGGTTGGTTCATGTAGGTTTCAGAGATGTATCTGTTGTGAAGTATCTGCCAGTATCTTTGCTGCTTTGGATAAGGGCGAGTGCTATCCTAGCTTTATTTACTATAGTTTTCTATTAAGATAAAATTCTATGTGGCAGGGATGCCATGAACCAAAACTACCTCCGACACCAGAGTGGAGGGAGAAACGGCAGCCACAGAATGTCACCAAAGATCAAAGACATGGTGGTGGAGAGGCCGCCTCCAGAAGGCAAGCTGCACCAGTGCAGGACAGAGGAGGAAAGCGGCAGCAGCCAAACACTGCTAGGGATCAGGCACGCTCCCCAAGACCAGCGTGGGCATGTTTTGTAGCTGTGTGCCAATGCTGGTTTGTCAGCTGGCCCTCGGAAAGTGGGATAAAAGCTCCACAGACCCACATTCGAGGAGGACTGGAAGTGAAGCCTCCTGAGAGCCTGGAGTGGTGGGAAACAAACAATGTCCCCAGCAGGGGTGAGTGGTGGCAACCCTGAGAGTTGGGATGCCCAGTTAAGACTGGCTAAGAGGAGCCAGGGTACTTACCCCTCTCAAAGCCGTGGATCCCGGACAACGCTGGCAGGGACTGGGGCAGCAGTGAGCCTGTAGAGAGAGAGAAAAAAGAAAGGATGCTGAAGCTGTGAGTAACCTGGGGGGCGGGGGGGAGGGGGAAGGAAGAGAGAGTGTCCTGAGGGAAGATATCCCAGGGTGAGCACATTAACAGGTCAGGCCAACATGAGGCCTGAAGAAGGACGTCTGAAGATGTCTGAAGTCTGAACCTGGGCTAAGCAAAAGCCTAGCTGTGGCTGATTGGCTTTACTTTAGCCTCAGCCGAGGACTAACATCATCACTGGTTGGTGCAAGGTGGGGTGTAAGGGAGGTGGAGCCCCAAGACAAAGACCTAAGCAAGAGACTGAAGAGGAAGCCAGGAGAGGCAGGATTAGAGAACTTCCTCCCAGCAATAATCCATAACAACAAAGATGCAGCAGGCAAGAACCCCTGGGGACGTTTTAGGGAATCTCACCGGAGGGCAAGCTGTCGACCCGAAAGTAAGCAGCTGTGTCCGATCGGCTTGAAAAGGCAAAGCATTCAAGTGAGCGTCACTGGAGATTACATTTGGTCCACTGTAGGGTCACCTCTACCACCAATCCCCACCTCTAACAGTTATGGAGCCTTTAAATTTTACAACAGTGAACAAACTTAAACTTAGATTTTGTTTCTGCAAAGAGAACAATGGTGTCACAACCCAAAAGGTGTGATTTTTATTTGTGTGTGCTTCGGCACTGCTAAATTGTCCCCGCTAAATTGCAAGCTTCCTTGCACGGTGGAGTTTTCTGCTGCAAAAGAGAATCCCGGTGCAAGAGAGAATTTCCCGCCGATTTGGAGCTTTCTTTGCAGGGTGCATTTCTTTGTTGCAGCACAGAAATGCTCGTTGCAAAGAGTTCCCGCCATTTGTATGTAGATTTGGGTCCCATTATTGGCCAGTTCTAAATTATTCACA
>NW_005842276.1:1322184-1322496 GCF_000455745.1 Alligator sinensis
GTCCCATTATTGGCCAGTTCTAAATTATTCACACGTGGCGGCTAGTGATTGGATTGCTAGCCGTGTAAGAGGCTTGAGTGGTTTCCGCCCAAGTTGGAGGACTCCACGAACAAGGGAGGAGGAGACTTCACGCTGTGTGAAGATCTCTAAGCGCTGCGGATCCTCACGGACCCAGTGCATTTGAAGCAGGCAACGGAGATCTGATCAATCTCTAGCCTCTCCCCGTCGCCGATAGAATTCCTAGACGTACCCCTCCCGCGCGCCACGAACCGGACCCACGGAGCCTAGCAAACTTCGTGTGGATGAGTGAAC
>NW_005842276.1:1322664-1324395 GCF_000455745.1 Alligator sinensis
TCGCCGGAATCCTATGCGACGTACCCTCGTATTTTCCTCTTCCCGTCGCCGGAACCCTATGCGACGTACCCTCGTGTTCTGCAGGTTCGAGTTTTTGTTTTCTTTTCTCTTTCTGTAACTGCAACTTAATCAAGCTTTCCAGCCTACACCATTGCCATCTTGGTGTAAGTAAACAATCTTTTAAACTACTGATACGCGTTCGTGCCTAATTCCAGAGCGAAAGCCACCCCTCTCCGCCCTCACGTGCCCGGGCTGCTGGCCACAGCCCGCGTGCAGCGCGAAAAAGGGCTCGGGTTGCTCCCGGCCCGCACAAATGGCAGAACTAGAGGTGAGGGTTTGTACATTGACCTAGCCTGGTATATGAATATTTCACATGCTTATCCCTAAATTTATACCACTGAATAAAAACTAAAGATTTCTATTTCACCAACAACCAAAGGCCTCTTGTCCAGAGGCCAATACTGTCAGAGCAGACTCAATTAATTGAGCACGCTCAATTAATTAATTAGCACACTCCAGCAGCCTCGGTGTCACATGTATTCAGCATCTGTGTGCTTCAAAATGGTGGCAGGGGCACTTTAACTAAAGGTCATTGAACAAGCTTTAGTTAAAGCACCCCTGCCGCCATTTTGAAGTGCAGGGATGCTGAATACACGAGATTCTGTGGGCACTTTAATTAGAGTGGCTCCCCAGAGCCAAATATTATTTTCTGTTCCCCCCATTTCCAACCCACATCCCCAAATCAGCACCTGGTGCTGCTGTCCTGGTCACTCCACTTTAGTTATGCTACTGGCCTCACTAGTTAATCCAAAGACTAGAATGCTGCTACCTGTGAACACACAGGCTTGTTTGCTGATGGGGTGTTAAGGCCTGAGACTATCATTCCTCTTCTCTCTACAGTCCAGATGACAAATAATGTGCATTCATAGTCACACCAGAGATATAAAGTCTAGGGTTGCGATCGATGACGGGGAGAGGCTAGAGGTCATTGGCCCCGGAGTTGTTAAGGCTCCAAGGGTTTGGTAAATAGGTTCCCCAGAGTTGTTGAAGCTCCGTGGGTTTGGCAAATTAAACCTCTGTTGCCCTCTTAAGGAAAAAGCTGGGTTTGAAGGGATCAGCAGCACTTAGAGATCTTCACGCTCTTTTCCCGAACTCCACGTGCTTTCTCTCTCTCCGACTTGGGCGGAAACTACCCAAGCCTTTTGTACGGCTAGCAAGCCATTAGCTGGCCGCCATGTGTGCCTATATTAAGATTGGCCAATAATGTGGCAGAAATCTTAATACAAATGGCGGGAACTCCTTTGCATCGTACATCACCATAATGCAAAAGAAATGCAACATGCAAAGAAGGCTACAAAACTGGAGGGAAATACTCTCCTGCACGCGGGTTCTCTATTACAACAGAACACTCCACCGTGCAAAAGAGCTGCAATTTAGCGGGAACATAATTTAGCGGTGCCGAAGCACACACAAACAAAAAAACCACAACTTTGGGTTGTGACATCCCCCCTTGCTGAGAGCATAGCTAAATTATGCTATATACTCATATCAAGAACCTTGTCGTGAGTCGTCAAACGAGCAAACAAGCAAACAAACAAATAAACAAACATAAAATTCGCTGTCCTGGAATTGAGTTACAGAATAATCAGGAAACAATAATCAATACAAACACATAATCAGAACTTTGGATTGGGATATCCCCCCTTGTTGAAGGCACAACTGAATCAGACC
>NW_005842276.1:1325412-1334667 GCF_000455745.1 Alligator sinensis
ACAGCCATCTGCAGCTGGGCTTTTAAACTTAAATTCTTATACATCAGATTAGTAATAGTACGAAAAGTTGCACTAGATTCTCCCCCCTTGTCGTACCACAAGGCCACTCTCTCATCTGCGGCTCGTCTTTTTGTCTCTAGGTCTTCGCAGAGCTCGGATGGAAGCTCGCAACCCCTTAATCTAGCCGCCATGAGGGGAGGGAACCGGCCGATTGGCTCCGGTTCTTCACTCTCCCGAGCATATCTTAGGCATCGGGCACACTCCTGGGTGAAGGTCAGGTTCATTTCGCCTGCCGGGTTGGGTCCGGCGAGGGACACAGTATCGAGGGGCCTGAACAGGACCCGCTCGTTCCTCATTATATACCCGAACGCCGCGGGGAGCAAATACACCTCCCTTTCTCTCGGGGCTCCGTCCTCAGAGACTCCCTCTTCTCCCTTTAGCGAAAGGCGTCTGCTCACAAATCTTTCACCCGTTCTGCCTGCCTGGTGGTAAGCGATATGCGCTTCCAGCTCTTCAAAGTTTCTCACTTGGCGTTGGTTATCGCGCCAAGGGCAATTCCTAACCAATTCTAGCTCTAGCGTGTCTTCTCCTTTTGATCCCATCCTCATCGCCATGTGCGGGCTGGCTCCCAGTCTCGGGGGTGAGCCGGGCCCGTCTTTGTGCACACAGGCTATGGCCAGCAGCCTGGGCATGCGGGGCCGGAGAAAACCGTGGCGCGGTATGGTACGCTCGAGCTAGAATCAGTCACGGAGGCGTAATGGTTGATTGAAAAGATTATTTACATACACCCAAGGTGGTCGCGGTGTAGGCTGGTCAGCTTTCCAGGCGCAGCTCCGCTTGAGTTCTCATTGGAAGACTCTGATAGACTCGGTTCCTTGACCCCAGAGTGGTTTAGGCTCTGCGGGTTTAACAATTCTCTCTCACGGAGCAGCTGAATCTCCGTGGGTTTTGTTCGGTTCCCAGGTCCCCCGGAGCTGTTAAGACTCCGTGGGTTCGAAAATTGGGTCCATAGGATAGGGATACGTCTAGGGTTGCGATCGACGATGGGGAGAGGCTAGAGGTTATTGGCCCCGGAGTTGTTAAGGCTCCGAGGGTTCGGTAAATAGGTTCCCCGGAGTTGTTGAAGCTCCGTGGGTTCGGCAAATTAAACCTCTGTTGCCCTCTTAAGGAAAAAGCTGGGTTCGAAGGGATCAGCAGCGCTTAGAGATCTTCACGCTCTTTTCCCGAACTCCACATGCTTTCTCTCTCTCTGACCTGGGCAGAAACTACCCAAGCCTTTTGTACGGCTAGCAAGCCAATAGCTAGCCGCCATGTGTGCCTATATTAAGATTGGCCAATAATGTGGCAGAAATCTTAATACAAATGGCGGGAACTCCTTTGCATCGTACATCACCATAATGCAAAAGAAATGCAACATGCAAAGAAGGCTACAAAACTGGAGGGAAATACTCTCCTGCACGCGGGTTCTCTATTACAACAGAACACTCCACCGTGCAAAAGAGCTGCAATTTAGTGGGAACATAATTTAGCGGTGCCGAAGCACACACAAACAAAAAAAACACAACTTTGGGTTGTGACAAAAGCCACTTTCTATTTTCTTGTCAATGAAGAATACAAACTACATTAGTAATTTTACTGTATATCTTATATAGGAAACAGTAAAGAGAATTCTTTTGTCTTGATGGTAAATGATCACTAGTGTCAAAATAAGTTCAATCAGAATCACTTATTTCATCCTTTGACTGTCAAATGCAGTTTCTTTAAAGATTCAGTAGGCATGTCTATATGAGATACTAACTGTGCAGTAGCCTAATAACACAGTGCAGTATCATGCCAGGCAGAACCCATGCTAATACACTACTGCACAGTCGTATTAAGCTATTGCACAGTAAGCATCACTGAAAACCTGTGCACCGACACTGCAGTACCGAGAGTTACTACACATTGATTTAGTAGCTGGTTAACTAAGTACTAAACGTAATGCGTCATAATTACAGTGCATTAATGTGTAGACGCACCCAGTATTTGCCAACAAAGTATATGATTTAGAGATAACAGCTCTGACTCAGTGGTGCTTTTAGGAGGCACAAATCAGGAGGGATAGGAGAAAGTGGTAGCTAAACCATTATGAAAGAGTCATAACAGTTTCCAGAACCAATGCCAGTATTGTATAGAGCAACACTTATCCTTGCCTTTCAATTTTTTTTGTTCCAGCGGTATTGAACTGAAAGTAGTTATCCTTTTTCACATTTAATCATCTAAAATGGACAAATTAAGAAATGGAAGGACTTGATCCTGTAAACATCTGTATATGGAACTTAATTCAAATGTGATGTCCTATTTAAGCATCTGAGTAGTGTGACAGAATTTAAAAGTTAAGCATGTGTTTAAACCCTTGCAGGATTGAGGGTTAAGATGAATACAAAAGGTGGAAAGTGATCTAGAAAATAGTTCTAGGAGTCAGGTGATGTTATTTCTATTTCTGACAGACTCCCCATGAAACCTTGAAAAAATCATTTAATCCAGAGGTTGTCAATTGGGGGTACGTGTACTCCTGGGGATACTTTGAAAGATCCCAGGTGGTATGAGGGGGCGGGTGGGGATGGAGCGCAGCCACCCCATGCTGCTGCCTCACAGCAGCAGGGCTGGGGCAAGAGCAGGCCCACACAAATGCTGTGCTACTGCTGCTTGCCACACCCCTGCTCCGCATATGGCTGCTCACAACACCCCTGCCTTCCCCCTCCCCACCCATGCTCAGTATCCAGCTGCTTGCCACCCTACCCTACCCCCCCGCTGAGGGTCCAGCCACTCGCCATCCCCCACCCCCAGGATACATTTACTACAAAGGGGGCCGCGGGGGTTACACTTATTAAAAAAAGGTTGAAAACTCCTGATTTAATCCATTTTCCTTAGCTGTTAAGTGAGGATAGTGATAATAATTTTACAATGTTTATTAAGCCATGAGGTTTTGCAGGCACTTTATCCAAAGAGTCCATACTAAGCAATCTAAGAGACTGTTAATTTGGATTCCATATTTCATGGGACATGGATTGGTGTTTCCCCCGCACCCTCCTCTGGTTTTTGGGGCATGACAAAGGCACCTCTAGCTGGTTTGAGAAATAATGACGGTTATACAACATAAAGCTTAGTGCAAAGAAATACCAATTATTTTCTCCAAAATCAGTGCCTAAATTAAAGGCATACAAAGAAGAATACACCATTCAAATTTGCTTTACTAATCCAATATTTAATTTTTGTTTTCTTAAGCTAAAATCTGCCTAAAAGTTTCTCCTATGCATGGCACCTCTCCTCAACTCTTATTAAGGAAGTCTTGGTCAGTTCCAATGACTTCTACTCAATTTTCTGAACACCATTTGAACATTTAAATTTAATATAGTGTTCAGAATATAATGAGTGGTTTATAGGAAAAAAAGCAAAGGCATAGTCCTCACTTTTGAGAATTTTCTATTTTAAATCAGGGTGCAGCAGCAGCACGCAGAGCAGCAGCACGGGGTGGTACATGGTGGTGGCAGCCACCATGTGCATGCTTCCCCACTTGCATCTGTCTGGCTGGGCAGCGCCAGGCTATGCACTTTCCTTATGTTTCAAACATCCGGAATTTTCAAATTTCCAGCAGGTATTAGGCCCCAAGGATACCAGACTTGAGGTTATACTGTATTAGGTGAACTAAAAAGTAGTTCCCACTACAATTTTAGCCTGAACAGACAAACTACAGGCAATATGCAACTGAGTGTATGTGACAAAGTGAATCTTGATACATCTCTTCTGTGAGCTGAAACCATTTTGACTGTCCTAAGGCATCAGCATATATAAGAAAACCAGAGCCCTTACCATCTGACTTAAACTAAAAAACTGAACTCAAAAGTCATGGCTAGATTAGGTACTGTGGTAAATGGAGTACTGCAGATTGGTTAGAGAGAATCTAAGAAATGTACTTTTAAAGCCTTCAGAATAAAACTTCCACAAGAATCAGGCAATGTAAAGCTTTATGCTCAACTTGGACAAATGTTAATGTACACAATACTGCATAAACAGTCCTTTTGTCAAAGCAGTTCTAAAAAGGCTCAAGAAGCAGATAGTTACCACAGTATAACTTAATAATCAGGAAAAAAAAACTTACAAGGAAAAGTACAAAAGTGATTTTTGGTCGCAGTTTTTCCTATGGAGCCCAGTCACACAAGCACTACAGGTTGTTCTTGTTCAACAACCCATCTTGAGTTAGGCATGCCAATACTTTTTGTCTGTTGCCAGTGAGAGGCTGTCTCCTAGTACTGGCTTATGCCCTATCAAAAATAACTCTTCTGGATACATTGTTTTAACTTACCAGTTCGAGATTAAGAACTGTTAACGTGCTGATTAGCTAAGTATGTGTAGGGAAAATTAAAAATCTAAATGGAATCTCTAGTCATTTGAACTGGGCCCTTGATAGGGTAGTGACTGGTTCTAGCATGTGTATGAAGAAAGATGTGACTTTTATTCCTTCTGTGAAATAATATTGCCATTTACTCTGCCCATTCTGCAAAATCTGAATTACTGATTAGCAGCGAAGATAGAATATCTATTCTATGTGCCTATTGCAGATAGTTTAACTGCATGCAACTACAAAGCCATCAGCAAAATATCTTGCAGGCTAGTTGCTCAATTTCAGATTTAGAGGGAGACAGACTCAGTGAACAGAGAGATAAAGAAAGTATGTTAACATCAGCTGTAAGAAACATTCTTTCACCTGAAGTCTTATCTTCTATTTCTAGTTATTTTCTGTTGTGACACTAGTGGTGAATGCTGATGCCAAAAATCTGAATGCAAACAAAAGCACTCATTTTATAAATATGATTGAAAATAGCTAAAAATAAATACTAAGGATTTCTCATGAACTTGAGCAAATCATGTAATTTTTTGTGCATCTCATTTCCCTGTCTCCAAAATGTGGCTAGTACCACTTCCTTTTCCAGCCCCTTTATCAGGTTTCTCTGTTTAGAATTATGCATTGTGAGTCAGGGAATAGCTGTTGAGTATTTGGATAATCACTACCACATGGATACCTTGATTTTAACTGGGGCCTAGAAACCAGTACTAATACTACTAATAAAAAAAGGTCCCTGTTACAATAATAAAGGGAGGATAGTAAAAAATAGTTAGTTGCAAAGCACTGATTTCAGTATTTAATGCAGATAAAGATTTTTACTAAAGTTAGCTAGAGATGAGAACTAAAGTAAAACATTAGTATGTCTACATGCTTAGTATGGAAAGTATGGAAGTATGGAAATTTTATACTTCATGAGCAGAAAACAAAGTAGGGTAGACACCATTTTTAACAAGATAGCAATGTTTAACCTACCCTCTTTAGAGTACAGGTGAGTCATGTTATTAGTGAATGTTTTAATTATAATTTCATGTATCAGATGGAATGGATATTACTGCATCTCTGGCTGAGATACAAATGCAAGTCCTACCTCAGGGAAGAATCTAAACTGAACTTTCACTTCCTAAACCAAGATTGTGAATTCCATAATGTTTCCCAATCTCAGGTTGAAAGGGAAAGGAGGACTCTTTCTATCAGGCTTGACCTTTACTTGTCAATATTATTTGGAAAGTTAGTACTTTTAATTTCTCCTTTATAAGCGTGGGGCTGGTATGAGAGATACATGGAGAAAGAAAGGAGAAGATAAGAAGGGAAAACCCATCCAATCACAAGGCCATTGTGACTGAATATCTTATATTACTTTTGTCCTCTCCCTATTCTACTCTCCACTGTCAACATTCAGAAAAGGAGCATCAATTTTTGGAAAAAATTGGAATAGAAAATAATAAAGTAGTTGTCTCTCCTTCACCATAGGTTTTCATCTATATTCTTGTTTGAAAACAAAAGCAAAATGAAGAATTCTAGAAAAGAAGAAAAAATACTAGTTAAAAGCTGCAAAAATAATTCTCATTTGTATGGTAAATACTTGTCAGTGAAAATAAACACTTGGCCATGTCAATAGAGGCCAAGTGAAATTTATGCTGTATTGTCTATGCATATTGGTATAGAATTAGACAGGCTGCAAGTGTTTGTAGTTTATAATTATTTTACTTTGAATGACAGATATTTTGCCTGAACCGTAACATTCTTTCAGTAGGTTCTGTGTACCTGATTTTTGAAATCAATATAATTTGTAGTCTAATCATTCTCTAAATGACATTGTTTGGTTCTGCATCGCCTCATTATTAGGGCTGTGTGAAGCTTCAGGTGCTGATTCGATTTGGAGGAGATACGGCCCGATTCGGTGGCTGAATCTCTGAATCTAAACTGAATCAGGGACCAATTAAAAGGTCCGAATCAATTCAAAGCTCTCAGAATCCATTAGGAAAACATTTGGAGAGCTTCAGTGATTCAGGCAGTCCCCGCCCACTGCAGCAGGGAGCTGGACCTGGACTCCGAGCTGGTAAGTAAGGGGACAGGGAGGTGGGGCTGGAGGGGGAAGGGGACCATGGGGAGACCCCCACCAGGCCCCACCCATTCCCCCAGCCCACCCCATGGCTGCCACACCCATCCCAGCTCCTGGTGCTTTAAAAAAAAGCCCCTACTCACTGCATGTGGCCGGGTGGAGGGGCAATTCCCACTACCCCACGCTATGTGGGGAGGCTCTGTCATGAGCCCCTGAGCCCCACCCATTCTCCCAGCCTCCCATGGCTGCTCCGCCCACCCCAGCTCCCGGCCCTGTAAGGAAACCCCCGCCCCCTTCCCCCCCAAATCCCTGGACTCATCAGCTACTGCAGTGGCCTCAGGGCTTCTGGGGGCTTGTGCAGAGCCCCCCAAACAGTGGGGGGCAGCAGGGATCGCACCCTGCTGGGCAGGAACTGGTGAGTCTGGGGTTTGGGGGTTTTTTTTTCCCTTAAAGGGCCGGAGCTGGTGTGGACAGGGCAGCCATGCGGGGGGTACGGACAGGGGGACTGGGACAGCAAGCTGGGGGTCAGGGGGCTCATGGCAGAGCCTCCCATACAGCATGGGGCAGTGGGGGGCAGCAGGGATTGCCCCCCTGACAGCACCTGGTGAGTGGGGACTTTTTTTTTTTTTCAAAGTCCCAGGAGCCAAGGCGGGTGGGGCAGCCATTGCTGGGGCTGGGACAGCAGGCGGGGGATGGGGCCCGTGTGATTCGGAGATTCAGCTGATTCAGCAGCTGCCGAAGCTTCAAATCAGATTCAGCTGAATCGATTCGGGATGGTGATTTGAATTACCGAATCAAATCACTGTCCCCCAAATCAGCCAAATCTGAAGCAAATACTAGCCTCTTTGCACATATTTTGCAGAATGCCAATAATACTGTGGACATAAAGTATTCAGAGGAACAAGGTTTCTGCAGAGATAACAATAGAACTTAGCTGAAGTTAGCAAAAAAATATTGTGCATCTTGCTAAAGCAAAGCTTTAGGACCTGTTCAGTTTCCTATTGATTTCAAAGGTAATTGAAGCCCTCAAAACCTAGCTTCATCTAAAAACTTCGTACAATGTTTAACAAGAGACTATTATCAACTTAATAAACATAATAATAATTGCCATGTAGTAGACTGACATTGTTCTGTCATTGTTCAGCTAAGCTACAACTAATAAAAGAAGGCACAGACCCAGAAGGTACTTTAGCCTCCTGCTAGCTTGAAGTATAAGTATAGTAGTCCTATTAAAAACATTAGAGCTAGTTTACATAATTAAAATTATGCACATCCGTAAGTACCTTACTAGCTGAGAACCTAGATGAAACAAGTGGTTGAGAAGCTTGACTAATAGGTAAATGGGAGTGATGGGCACTTACAAATTGTGCATATGTGCAGGTCCTACTCCAAAAGGGACCAGCTCAATCTCAGGGCTGCCTAGTGCCTTAGAGTCCTAGATGTTCAAATGCATGTTTATACATCACTCTGATATCATAATGTAACCTACTTGCAAGGAATGAAAAGGAAATGGACTAAGCAAGAGGTACTAAATACATCCTATAGCACCTCTCTCCATCTTTTTTGATTCCATTGGAGCCCGCAGAAGATTCCTATGAAGTAAGAATAATCACTGTTTCCATTAGCCTCTGTTCTGAAGGGAAGAGGCCAAGGCAAGGGCCAGGATGAGCTCTTTGATATCTGTGTCCCTGAGGGCAGGTGAGAGAAGGCAGCTAGGGGTACAGTCTTAAAAAGGAGATAAGAGGAGACCAGCAATAGGTGCTGGGGTAGCACAACTCAGCCAAGGAGAGAAAACTCAATGGCAAGTCCATTGTCAAGGGTTCCAAGCAGCGTTCCCTCTAAGCTGTGTGGTGTGTGCAGCCGTGCAGGCACACCTGGCAGTGTGGCACAAGTGTGCCTGCGCGGCCGCGCACGCCACACAGCTTAGAGGGAACACTGGTTCCAAGTCATTGTCTCCCTGAGCTGCAATCCTACCGTCCTCCTCCATACACACCCTTCAGTCATCTACCTGCTTTCACAACAACACCTGCTCCTTTCAACTCAACCACTTCCATATGCATGGGTCTGCCCTTGCCAGCCCTGGTCCCATCTGACCCCTTGACTCTTCCTGCTCTTACAACCTCCTCCAACACACCCTGATCCTCTTCCCTCCCCCTGCTGCCTAGGCTGCCTTCCCTCTGCTGGGATGAATCTGTCCCCCCTGCAGGCTCTCGCTGACCTCCTCAGCACTGCCTTCCAGCTCTGCCCGCAGGCAAACCCCACCCCCAGCTCCAGGTTCACCCCTGCAGCTGCCCATCCCCTCACACAGCCTAGCCCCATCCTCACCCTGCCTCAGGCTCCCCTTGACTATCATAGACAAGGAGGGTTGGAGGGCATCTAGTCCAACCCCCTGCTCAAAGCCCCAGCTACGACATCCCAGCCAAGGCTTTGTCTACCCGGTCTTAAAACCGTCCGAGGCCAGAGATGCCACCACCTCTCTGGGTAACCTGTCCCAGTGCTTCCCCACCCTCCTCGTGAGAAAGTCCTTCCTAACACCCACCCCAAACCTCCCTTGCTGCAACCTGAGACTGCCCTGGGTGGTGGCGGACGACAGACCAAGGAACAGCAGCAGAAGTCCGGCTCTATCCTCCCCGGAGCCCCCTTCAGGCTGCTGTCAAATCCCCGCTCCGTTTCTCCGAACTAAACCAGCCCCGCTCCCGCAGCCCCCTCACCAGTTGTGCTGCCCTCCCCAGGGTGCCCGCACCCCTTCCAGGGGGCTTGGCCCGGCCCGGCCCCTCTCCCGCCGCAGCCGCTGTCAGAACAGGAG
>NW_005842276.1:1335061-1377716 GCF_000455745.1 Alligator sinensis
TAGAGCTGAGCGGGCCTCAGGCAGGGGTTGGGACTAGGCCAGCATTTCCCAACCCGTGGCTCACGACCCACTTAAGAATAAATATATGAAAGGGTCGCGAAGAAATAATAATAAAAAAAAACAAAAAAAGGATTCTCCTTTAAAGGAGGAAAACGTGGGGAACTGTGGCTTTTGCCTTGTGGGTTGGCAGAGCTCCAGCCTCAAGGGGGTCCTTGGGGGTCCTGCCCCACACATGAGGGGCTGGGGGTAAGGGCCCTGGGTTGGCACTAGCTATTGCTGTTTACAAAGGGGTCCTGGTAAAGAAATAATAATAAAAAAAAACAAAAAAAGGATTCTCCTTTAAAGGAGGAAAACGTGGGGAACTGTGGCTTTTGCCTTGTGGGTTGGCAGAGCTCCAGCCTCAAGGGGGTCCTTGGGGGTCCTGCCCCACACATGAGGGGCTGGGGGTAAGGGCCCTGGGTTGGCACTAGCTATTGCTGTTTACAAAGGGGTCCTGGTACAAAACAAGTTGGGAACCGCTGGACTGGATGAACCTCTGGAGGTCCCTACCAGCCTGGCTTCTAGGCGATTGTCTGAACATGTGGAGGGGTGCCTTTAATGAGGGGTGCCTGGCATCTGCAAAAGGTTGCGCACCTCTGGTAGAAACCTCCAGGCAGGGCTGGTCCAGCCATTAGGCGAACTATGCCAAGATTGGGGGGGGCACTAAAATTATATGCAGAACAAAATAACAGGAACGTCGTTCTAAATAACAGCCCTGGCTGACTACAGCTCTACCTTGGTCTAAGACCTTTGGTTCGGTAAGGGGAGAAAGACCTCTGAAAAGATCTCAGAGGTAAAAGCTGATTCTAGACTTCTTCTTTTCCTCTACATTGGAAGTGGTGGGGGCGCCGAGGTACACCATTCGCCTAGGGCACCAATTACACTTGGACCGGCCCTGCCTCCAGGGTTGCACAACTCGACCTTCAGGGGGATTTTGATGGGGAAGGGAGACCACTTGCTCTTGCTCTCTCTGGTCCCCAAACCTGCAAACATAGATGTCAGTGCTACACTTACTTATCGTGAACCGTATCACTCGTATTGTGAATGGTATCAGTCCTATAAAGGGCAATGCAGAGATGTAAGTTTTTAGGATCTGTATTTGCAGTCTTTCTGCACGGACCTTGGAGATGGGAATTCGACATGTGCCTTTTGGCTTTCTTTAACATGCATGGCATTGGGGTGGAAGACATCTTTTTTTAGATCTGAGTTTCTTGTATATCTCTCAGGGCCATATACTTCTTAAATGATCAAGAGTGGCCTGTTGAATAGAAAACTAACTTTTTGTTTTCTCATTTAAGGTTAGTAGATTGAACAAATGGAGCATAGGGTTTTCATCACGGTTACTATTAAAAGCTCAGAGCCACAAGTAATTACTAAGTCCCGTTGACAATAGATTCTTGTACTTGACCTGATAAAAGATTGTTTGGGTAGATCTTCACAAAGGCCTGCGAGGTTGAAGGACGGGTAAAAGGCTTTGAGTAGTTTTTCATCTGCTGCACACAAGTATGCATTACAGTTTGCTTTATTAATCCTTGTGTGGTATGTGACCTCTAAAGAAACATGAAGGCCTTCTATTGATTGCCAAACCTGTTATCTGAGCACTAATTCACTGTTACTGCCCCATGATGGAATTGGGGGTCTGTATTAAGTATATTTTCTCTGAAAGTACCCTTATTCAGGAGTAACTTCTTATGATGTACTGTTAAAATCAACAACAACAACAAAAAGCTATGTCATTGGTGCATGAAAGCTATGTATGTATGTGATTTTTTTTTTTTTTTTTTTTTTTTTTTTACATAAGTAGTTCCGCTGAAACTATGGACTACTTGCTGGGGTATCACAGCTAAGCACAGTGTACTTTGCTTAGTGTGCCCTAGCTGTTAAGCATGGTTGGGTTTTAAAGCTGAAAGTACAATGTTCAGTTGTTAATATAACATAATAAATGTAGCATGCAGCATTTAAATGTTGCTATATTTGCAAATAATATTTTGCATAATGTGAAATAAAGTAAATATTGATTTAAATATGTGAGAGATGCTTTTGTGACTCCAAATTTCAGCATTACAGCTATATGCAATAAAGCAGTAGCAAATTTAAGCTGTAGCTGCACTGTATTTGCAAGGACTTAATATTAAGAGGGAACTAATAATAATAATACTGATAATGTACAAGCTGAATTATTAATTTTTGTTGTGCTGGTTAAAATAAGTTATTCAAGTATCCCTGTGGTGCATGTTATAATACTTCCATGCAAGACAAGTAGAAAGAAAAAGACCATGATATGTTTGCATAGAATTCCACAAACAAGCAAAGTCAGGGTTGGTTCATGGTTTTATGACTAAATTTCAGTCCTGCTTCAGAAAGTTTGTTGGACTGAAGTTGTTGCACTTTGTAAACACAGGGGTGGGAAGGATTGTTCAGTGGAGGGGCCCGTTTCACCATTTAATATTGGGATAAGCAAGGTGATGCCTTTTTTTTTCTCTCCCCCTTTTTTTGTATTTTCACAAAACTGTACTAAGCTATAGGAACCTCTGTTATCTAACATAGATGAAAATAGAAGTTTCAGTTTGAACAAATTGTATTTTGTTTGGTTTATTTCTGGAGCATCAATTTCATTCTGAAAGATCTTAAAAGTACTTTTTATGTTTCGCCTGTTCCTACACTATGATTTGCATCTAATTATTTCACCTACCACTGAAGTTCTGCTGACTCTGGGTGAATGTGGCAACTGTTAACTAGTGCTTAGCAACAGTGCACAATAATTCAGGACAGGAAGTGAAGAAGAATACCATGTCTAATTGAAACTACAGGGGGCACTTGTGTAGGACATAATTAACAAAACCTGAAACTTGGACAAGATACTAGGACACTGAATCTTTACTGTTGTAAAAAGCGTCATGAAAGCTTTAGTATAAATGTATATCTGGACCTTGGCTTTACACTTTAGAACATATGGCCCTTCAAGACTTTAAATAAATTTTGTCTGCTCTTGCACCATCAGCTCTTACATAATGTGTGGTTGAACAGAGAAGAGCTATTTTCAGTTGTTTATAGAAGATAAGCCTGGAAAGGAGGATTTGTGAAGCATATCTGACAAATACAGGAGAAATAGGCCTCCACATGTTGACAGTCCTTTGAGAAGGCAGTTAGTGCTGTAAATTCCTCTCCTACTTTAGATACTAACAAGCAAAATAGTGCTAATATTCTGCAGCAGTCTGCATAGTCAGGATACATTAGAAAAGGTAAAATAACAGCAAAATTTCATTCTTGAGTGATTTTTTTTTTTTTGACACGCCTTTGAAAAATATCAAATTTCATCAGGTTTTTGCTTTAAATATACTCTAAAACAGAGATTCCCGAACTTTTTCTTATTGCGTACCTCCTTCCGGATTTACCAGCTGCCTGTGTACCTCTACCTGCGTACACTTTATATTATAAACCCTTAAATGCCAATTATTATTATAATGAAAATTAAATCTGCCATTATACAATTTCTCCTGCGTATCCCCTAGCGAAGTCTTGCATATCAGGGGTACATGTACCACAGTTTGGGAACCCCTGCTCTAAAACAAACACTGATATGAGTAATGGTACACGTTCAGCCCTACTGTCTAGCTATTTTGAAATAGCTTTTTCCATAAATGGCATAATATTTAATACAATATTCTTCATACAGATACATTAAGGGCATGGTTTCATTTTTTTACTTCCTAAATTCCTTGATATCAGAATGCTGTGTATGATCCTAACCTGATAAGGAGAGAGGGATTGTTGGAATAAGCACAAAAACTCATTTTTCCATGAACAAGACTGCATTCCAAGACAAGATTAGAACAAGACTGCATTCTAATTAACAAAGTAATTGTTGCTTGTATTGCATGGATTAAAATGGTGGATAGCTGCACAAGAGTAATTGTATTGTCATTCCATGGGGGTGTTTTAGTAGAGTCATAACCAGGGATCCTAGTTTTCTCTGTTTAAAAAAAAATCCCCAATTTTCAGTTAAGAAAAAGTATCCCCAAATCCACATTTTTCCATGATTTAAATGAAATGACACTATATATATCCATATACTAGTGGTGTTTCACTTAAATCATGGAAAAATGTAGATTTGGGTTTGTTTGTTTTTTAACCGAAAATTGGGGATTTTTTTAAATTGGAGAAAACCAGCATCCCTGACTCATAACAGCCCTGGACCAAGAACTTTTTGTCAGTGACCTGAAAGAAAATATAAAATAATATTTAGTAAAACTTGCAGATAAGACAGATTGGGGCAATGGCGGATATTAATAGGACAGGTCAGTTATATAGACCCTTTAGATTGCTTGGCAATACCGAGTATGAATAGTGAGCTTGTGGTAACTCATTATTTGGCATGGGAAACTATTACTGGAAAACTGCCCAGGGCTGCTGTCACCAGTTTAGAAGAGACGTTGAAAAATTAGTTTTAAAAAAGTGCTGCAATAATGGAAACACGTCTTAAAGTGAGAAACTTGAGATGCTTAATTCATTTAGTTTAAGATCATGGTCCTCAACCTCATTAGACTCGGTGCACCCTGTAGAAAATACCAGCTCTTAGCTTTCACTCTTTCTCTTTTTTTTTTTTTTTTTTGACCTTGGAAAAATAATAGAGCAATTCTTCTGTTGTGAAAAACTCGGAAAGACCTCAACAGGTCACCCTGTTTTTTGACACTGAGTTTCTATTTGAAGTCTCTGGGTTTATTTTGTGAATTATGTGTAAGTGTCTACATGCCCAGCAGTGCTAGAATTGTGCGACACCCTGCAGCATCTTTAAGGATCTTGTCATTTTTATTACTTGGTTTTGAGACATGCCTAGTCCAATGAAAATTGCAGTTGTTTAACAGAAATTTGCAAACATCTTATGCAAGTCAGATGTATGTAGAATTTTGAATTATGTCAGTGATGAGAATATGTGATTCTAAAATGTAGTTATTTTCATTTTATTTTGGACATCTTCTGAAGTCACGAGCTCTGATTTGTGTTGCCTTACTCTGTTATGCTGTGATGTCACAGCTTCCATGAAACTGCTTTGGGACATGCTGGACTATAAGAGACCAGGTAAAAAAATTCTTTATATTTAAATATCTTATCAATTAACACTTGTATAACACCATAACTTTCATTGCATTTCAGAGATGTAATGGAAATAATTTGTCTGCTTTGAAATTTAAATTTGAGATAGTGAACATGTACATTAGATGCAGTTAATGAAATGATTTGCCATATTTCAACTTTGGCTACATTTCTATGGTAGGTGATAGGTTTTGTATATAGCGGAAAGGAATCAGCAGGCAGTATTCCTGAGTCAACGTGACAAAATGTGACAAAGTTTTCATTTAATACTCCAGATGTGAGACATGACTTTGGAAATAGATTTTAAATCAAAATAACAGTGTGGGTAGACTTAAGATAGTGTTACATGAGAGATTATCAGACATCTGTCCTAGTGTTTCCATGAAGAGTCTTAAGTGACTTGAGCTTTAGAAAGATCTTGTGAAAAGATACTCAGATTCTACGAACTGTAGCCTTTGTTTCACCTTTGGTGGTTTTCTTAAAGTGATCATGCAAGTTGTGTATCTGATTAGGGCTCTTTGATGTGAAGCAGCATTTTAATTCTTGACTTTACCCTCTGGGGTGAAATGCATTGAATGGATGACGTTTAAGTAAGGATTTTAATAATTTTAATAATTAAGGCTTGTCCATACCGCTTCTTGTTTTTAAAGTTTTGTGTCTTTTTGGACAGAATTCAGTTGCATGTCTTGATAGTGTCACTTACCATGAATAAATTTGCAAGGTTTCCAAAGACAGCACTTAAAGCATATGTTTCCATTTTTGAGAGAGGGCTGCGCTTCTCTTCTTCTGTATTCTCTCAGTAAAGATGAAATTAAGATTCTCTGCAGGGAAAGGGATTGAAAGTTTGATCACCTGTTTAAAAAAGGAATTTGTCTGCAGCTGTGGATTTAATGGAGCAAGAGCTCTCTGAGCTTCTCCGATTACGCACCCATTTTGGAAAAATGGTTGAGGGGAAACAGGAGTAGTTTCGAATAGATAGGGCATGGCTGCTGTCTGCACAATGGAGGATACAGTAGCTGGTTTCATACATGGGATAGATTGCTTTTTTTAAGCATCTTTGACACTTTTTAATGATATTGACCATTCCAGGTGCGGAACAGACATTGTAAATCCTTGCCGCTAATGCTTTGGATTTTGGGATCATCCTCATGGAGTGCCTTCCTTTAACTTTAACATCTTGAACCTTCTGGTACAATGTCTTGCTATCACTAATCCTTCTGCCATGGCTACAGACTTCTGCATGCTCTTGCTAGGGGAAAGGGCATTAAAGCCATTGATTATAATATTATTTTGTGTGGAGTGTTCTTTTCCATAGTATGGAGTAGCTTAGGTGATCGTCCTATTGGGATACCTGTTTCCTAGCTCTGTCCCATCTAATTGACTATCTTCTCCAGTATCTCAGGGAGCCCAACAGTACATTATGCTTTCAGATAGGTAGTTGCTGAATGGAGGTCATGGGAAGCAGACTGTATTTAGTGCATTCCCATCTCTTGACAGGTTTTGGTCTAAATTGATAGCAGTTGTTTCATAAGGGAAGCATATAGCGCTCTATTTAATAAACTCTTTCTATATAATTTAATTCTTATTGAAACTAGCTGGTTCTTTTTCACCTGCTGGAAAGGTGGATCTTAATTTATAGCTCAGGTGATGTCCTTTGTAGTTAGGAAACAGCTGCCTGTTAGAGATGATCATATTTCATGCATGTATGTGGGTGGTATCTTAATGATAGAAGAAGAATTTCTAAGCATATGCTGTGCAAATGTTAAGATATTTTTATTAATATTTTTTTTTCCTTCGAGAACAAAATTGAGTTGTGACAGCTAAAGCAGAGGGAGTAGTCACATATACAATAGCTGCTGATAGGCCAGATGACAGAGTAACAATTTTGAAAATTGTTCTTCTGAAGTAAAAATGAAGGCAACTGAGAAGACTTTCATGTCTGACATATGTCTAGAGAAAAACTGAGAGGTGTACATAGGGTGGGAAAGGGTGGGTTTAAAAAAACCAAAAGAAGCATGAGCCATCTCCAGGACCAGTATATGCATGACTTCACAGGTCTGAATGAAGTAGAATTAGTGGCTTTTCAAACTAACTGCTTCCCCATTTTCTATTTTGTTGCAGAGAATGACCTCTCAGTTCTCAAATCTCACATTGGAATGGTGGTTATAGAATCCCTGGCAGACTGTAGAACTGGAGGGAGAAGACAAAATAATCTCAGTTTTGGCAGATATGGGAGGTAGGCAGGATTTCAAGGGTAGTGAGATTAAAACATGTTAGTTTTGCCAAGCTTTTGTGTCAGCAGACTGTCAAGCTGTAGTGTACGTCTACTGAAACATCAAGTGGTACATAAAGAAAAATCCCATATGCTTTTTGGACTTTTAAAAAATTTAATAAACTAAAGTGCCCACAGGCAGGTTGGGCAGTGCACAGTAAACATGCAGACAATTCCCTGCTCCACAGAGCTTACAATATTAATAGTGGATTTGAAAGACTAGGGAGTCTATCTCGAAGAATAGGGATACGAGTTACAGAAATAAAATTGTGGTTATTTAATGTAGGTGACTGTTTTAGCAGGGATATATATATGTGTGTGTGTGTGTGTGTACACACACTTCTTTTTCCAAGAGGGTTTTCTTTTTTCTTCCTGTTAATAACTGCTATTTATAACTGATATATATAAATAGCAGTTGTTAACAGGAAGAAAACCCTCTTGGATGACAGGCTGAGAGCCCTGGGGCTCTTTAGCCTGGAAAAGCGCAGGCTCAGGGGTGATCTGATGGTCACCTATAAGTTTATCAGGGGTGACCACCAGTATCTGGGGGAACGTTTGTTTACCAGAGCACCCCAAGGGATGACAACTAGGTTGAACGGTCATAAACTACTACAAGACCGTTTCAGGCTGGACATAAGGAAGAATTTCTTTACTGTCCGAGCCCCCAAGGTCTGGAACAGCCTGCCACCAGAGGTGGTTCAAGCGCCTACATTGAACACCTTCAAGAGCAAACTGGATGCTTATCTTGCTGGGATCCTATTACCCCAGCTGACTTCCTGCCCTTTGGGCAGGGGGCTGGACTCAATGATCTTCCGAGGTCCCTTCCAGCCCTAATGTCTATGAAATCTATGAAAAAAAAAACATTTTCAAACAAACCAATGTAATAGAGACTGCAATGCATCAGAAATTTCTCAAGCAGCAAAATATACTTTTTTGGCCACATTTAGCTATAGTAATGACTTACACTTCTTGATTGTAATGGATTCATGTTATTTAGTGGTAGCTTGGGGTGCTCTGTTTTCATGTGAGTACAGCTGACTGGTTTTTTTGCTAGTCCTGGCTTCAGTCTAAGTAGGACAGTATAAGCTACTGAGATGTTCTTATGAAATCCCACATTTTGCTGAGAGCTACTGTCATCCAAAAGGGTGCATATATGCTGTGCTGTTTCAGAACAGCAGAAAATTCATCTGGATTTTATTGCTGCCATAAAAGAATCCTGCCTCAATTTGATCACCCAGTTCAATGGCTACTTTCCTGATAATGTTTCAGATGGCATTGCTTCATGGCTGGGTTGGGTTTCCCAGAAAAAAAAAAAAAAAAAAAGGGGGGGGGGGCGGGGGGCAAAAAACCGAAGAGTTGATTGAACTGTCACGTGGTGGTGAACTTGAGCTTCAATTCAACAGAGTGCAACTTAGTAACTTCTGTTGAGAAGATGGGTTTAAAAAGTGAAACCATTAATGTTGACCAGCAGCATACCAAAATATATTAAAGTAGTTACTTTTTCAGATGATACCAAGCTGTGCAAGGTATCAGACACTTTAGTGGATAGGATAAAATTCATAATCATCTTGGTACTTTGGAGAAATGTTCTGAGAAAAATCAGATGAAAGTCAAGGACAAGTAGAAAGTACTGCACTTAGAAATAACCAATCAAATGCACAACTACAGACTGGGGAACGATTGTCTAGGTTGCAGTACTGCAGAAGAGGGTCTGCGATTTACAGTAAACTAGTGTTTCTTAACCTTATTAGCAGGGATCCTGGTTTTCTCTGTTTAAAAATCTCAAATTCTCTTATTAAACATCCCCCCTGCCAACTGATTAAAATAAAACACCACTATATATTAGGGGAGAGAAGGGGTATGGGGGGCAGATCAATGCCCCCCATGGTGAGGGAGGGAGGGGGCAGGGGCAGGCGCTGCCCAGGTGGGGCGTGAGCGTGGGACAAAGGTGTAGCTTGTGGTGGTGGGGGGACAGCTCCTGCTGCTGCTTGCACTCAACTCCGCTCCCAGCTCCACCACTGCTGCCAGCCGCCCAGCAGCACCTTGGTTCTTCCCAGCACGTTGGTGGAGGTGGGACATGGAGCCGGGCTGCACCTGGTGGCATGGGGCTGGGAGTAGAGCTGCGGCAAAATTTGGGGTGGCTGCAGCCCCTCACAGCACCACTGGCACCTGCTCTGGGCCCAGCCCCTGCTGAAAAGAGCCCCAAGCAGCCCTGGCTCCAGCCCACATGCTCTGCACAGATTTTAGGGGGCACCCCCACACACTCTCCTGGGGTGCAAGCAGCCTGCTCCCCCCCATGAGCCACACCTCCATCCCGCACCCCTGCTCCCTCCCCCCTCGCCCGGGCCCCCCCCCCCCCCCCCCCCCCCCCTGCCACTACTCGCACTCAGGGGGCATTGATCTGCCCCCACTCACCCTCCTTCCCACCTCCCTCCCCCTCCGATTTTACCAACTGGAGACAGCTCTTCATGCTGCCAGCTCTGATCCATGCTGCACTGCGGTTGGGCACAGCATGGGCAACTGGTGCCACCTTAGTCGGGGGGGGGGCATGGGCCACCCCAGCAACCAGTCAGCAACCCATCGGGGGGGTGCACCCCTGTGCATCTCCTACACATTGCCACTGGAGTGCAGCATGGGCATTTATTAGCCAAATTATCAGTCCCCATCAGGCCGATATCCGATACAGCAAATTTTCTTTATATCGGTACTGATTTGATATTGGACCAATGTATCGGTGCATCTCTAGTATCGGTCAAACACAATGTTTTATTGATATATTTACAATGTTCAAGCCATTTGGAAGCATACCAGTGTCTCAATCAATATAATAAAATAAATTCTAAGTACCTGTAAATATTAGTATTTGATTTTAGGTTTTTATCATGGAAAAGCAGAGCTCCCCCTGCCCCCTTCATTCACCAGGATGCAGGTCCAGACCCCCCCCCTTCCCAGCCCTGCTGGAGGGGGCCCAGCTGCCAGGGCTGTGGGCCTGGGGACCTGGGTCTGCAGCCACCTGCCCCCCACAGCAGCGCCCAAGCCCCAGCTGCAGCCTGTGGGAGGCGTTGGCTGCTGCAGTGGAGCAGAGTGCAGAGCCTGGATCCCCTTCCACAACAGGCAGCATGGCCAGAGCAGAGCCCATCAGGGATGGGGGGCGGATACGGGCTGCCCGCTGTGGGCTTGGGTCTCCCTGCCCTGCTGTCCTCCCTTCAGGGCCTCTGCAGCCCAGCAGGCAGGACATGGCACAGCAGGGCAGAGTGGGGCCAGGCAGGGAAGCTCCTTACCACTGCAAGCCCCACGCTGCCATGGCGAGGCACCCCCTGCCTGCCCAGCATCAAGGAGCACAACTCTGCACTGCTCTCAGGTAGGCAGGGGGCAGTTTGCCAGGGCAACGTAGGACTCGGAGCAGGAAGGAGCTTTCCTGCCTGGCCAGGCTCTGTCCTGCTGTGCCAGGCTAGTCTGCTGGGCTATGGAGGGCATGTGCCCCCCCGTCCTTCCCAGGAGTGTGCACAGCAGTGGGGAGCCAGCCCCTCCCACTGCCCCCCAAATGAGCTCCCTTGGCTCCATCCTCCCTGCCGGGGTCCTGTGGCCATGCATTCTGGCCCCAAGCTCCATGCACCACCCAGCTGGGCAGCAGCCCTAGCCCTACCCAACTCCCTCCCTCCCTGTGTATGGGGGCCACAATCTCCCCATCCTCCCCAGTGCCAGACTTGCGTGTAGGAGATGCTCACCAGGCTGCCTGGCAGCCATGTGCATATGTATGTGTGCACATGTACATGGCACCCCCAGTCCCTTGCGGTCTGGAACTCTGCCAACCTGCAGAGAGCTCTTTGTAAAATTGGAAAATCTGTGTGTTTCTCCATTAAAATAAGAAATTTGCATTTTTTTTCCAGTTAAAAGGGCAAATCCACTAATTGCCCACTGAAAAGATCTTGTGGCATCTTAAGGTGTTTCAACACCCTTGTTGAAAACCATTTTCCAAGCACTGCCTTAAGTCTAATAAGGAGGGATCTGGGTTTTCCATTTCCCATGGAAAAAGGGAGCAGTTTTTTTTCTGTTTTTCCATGGGAAATGGAAAACCCAGATCCCTCCTTATTAGACTTAAGGCAGTGCTTGGAAAATGTCAGCTCTTAGTTTTCACTTATGTTTTGACTGCAGAAAAATGATACAACAATTCTTTTGTTGCCAAGAACTCGGATCAAACAGGTCAGAATGCTTGTAGCACTATAGATTCCTATTTGAAATCTTTGGGTTTATTTTGTGAATCATTTTTGCACATCTAATAGTACTAACATTGCATGTCCCTGGGCGCATCTACATGAGATGTTTACTGCACAGTAAACTAGTTGGCTGTGCAGCAAACATCATGCATCTACACGTGTGCCCCTATTAGGCCAGAGCAAAGTAAGTAACTCTGCAGAGGATAGTACTTGTAAACACTTGGAAGTACTTTACAAATTCTATCCTGCTGCAGTTTTGTACTCCACAGCAGTGCACATGTGGACATTGCCCCAGCTGGTTGGGACATGAGGGTGCTTCAGTGCAGGGCCTGCCTGCCAGATAGCTCTGCACTGAGGCACCCTCATGCCCCAGTCAGCTCCTCTGCAGCACATTTTGCTGGGGAAGCAGCCCTGGGTTGATGTCCCTGGACCCCTTACCAGCTGGGGCTACTCTGAACCATCTCAACATGCTGCAGTCCTGAGCACATGTGCAGACAGGACACCTGGGAGCAGTAAACTCCAGATACATAAATAAGCTCTGGAGTTCATTCATACACACTAATTTCCCACTGAAAGAATCTTGTGGCGCCTTAAGGTGCTTCAGCACCTTTGTTGAAAATCACTTCAGTAGACCATAAACTGAACATGAGTCAAAAGTGTACTATTTTTGAGAAAAACAAAACAAAACAACCCCCCATAGTGTGTTGGAATGTACTAACAGAGGTGTCACTTGCAAGCCAAGTAATGTTTTACCCCCTCCAGCACTTGATTGGAGCACTATGTCCAGTTTGGGTCACTGCAGCTCAAGAAAGAAGTAGACAAATTGGAAGGAAGTCAAGTGCAGAACAACAAAAATAATTAGAGGCCTGGTAAACGTGATGTCCAAGGAAAGGTTAGAAGAAATGGGATTTTTTGGTGTGGAGATGAGAAGGCATGAGGGGTGATTTGATGAGTCTTCCAATCATAAAAATCTTCTACAAAGAAGATAATGATAGTCTGCCTTCAGGGGACAGGATAAAAGTAGCCGATCTTAAATTGCAACAAGAGAAATTTAGTTTGGGAATTAGGAAGAACTTTTTAATTGTAGACATAAATAAATACTGGAGGAAATTGCCTAGATTGGTTGCTGAAATCTCGATCGTTGGGTAGACATTTGGTTGGGATGGTTTAATTAATGATATAGCCTCAAGTAGGGAGGCTAGGAGTGTCAAACTCATCTGGTCCCACAGGCTGGATGAACATACCTGAGCCAGTCTGCAGGTTGGACCAGGGCTGACAGCCTGCAAAACAACTGCAGTGCCAGGTCCTGTTCAGGTGCTGCACCAGTCCCCAGGGCTGTTTTGATGTGTGCTGTCCCCAGTGCATGAGCTGGACCTGTCACTGCAGGCAGCATAGAGGTCTGTCCAGGGTGCTGCACACAGCCCATGCCTACGACCCCCTGTCTTTCATGCAGTGCTGGGCAGCACACATTTTGTGACACCCTGGGGGAGCTGTGAGCCCTGGGGCTGGCTGGTCCAGCACGGAGTGCATGGGCCTGGACCAGCCACTCGCACTACACCTGGCACAGGGGACTGGCATGGGGTGCGCACTCTATACGATGCTCCACTAACCAGACCTGTGCGCTAGCTCTGGGTCTGGTGGAGTGCCTCATGCACAACAGTACACTGCAGGCAGCACAGGAGGACAGTTTAGGACATGTAGCCCATGTGCCTTGTGGTAGTCTCCTGTGCCATGTGCAGTGCATGTGGGTGGTCCAGCCTCATGTGACATTTACAGCATGTGTGCTAACTGTGCATGGCCACTGGGCTGACACAGGGTGTGTGCTGCCTGTAGTGCCCAGGCTGGATTTGGTGCTGCACACAGCAGTGGGGCTCTGGGACATGGGCTACATGTGGTGCCCTAAACTGTCCTCCTGTGCTGCCTGCAGTGTATGTTGTGCTGGATTCAGCCTATGTATCGCATGCAGTGGGCAGTGCTGGGGCCAGTTCAGCAACCTACAGCCAAATCATATGCCTCCAAGGGCCATATGTTTGACATCCCTGGATTAGATGATCACCTGAGGTCCCTACTAGCCCTACTATTTTATAATTCAGTGATTTGACGTACTTGTCATTTCTTGTCATTTTATGTAACATACAAGACATAATAGTACTGGCTACTTAATTATTTTGATGCTTATTTTGATGTGATGATGATACTTTGCAGGAGACTTGGGTAAGGTATCCAGCTAGAGAGGAGAGACCAGAAATTCATCTCTAGAGCAGTGGTTGAACCTTGTTAGACTCCAGGGACCCCCCCCCCATTAGACTCTAGACACCCTTCAGAAAATGCCAGCTCTTGTAAAAACAAACAAACAAACAAACAAACAAAAACAAAAAAAACAAACAAGCAAAAGCCTACAGAAAATTGCTACAGCAATTTCTGTGATGCAAAAAACTCAGAAAAGCCACTTCAGGTTATTGACTGTTTGGATACTAATTTGAAATCTCTGGGTTTATTTTGTGACTCTTATGTAGGTGCTTGCCCACCGGCACTCTTAAAATGATCTCGCAGCACCCCAAGGTACCATGATTAAGAATAGGGGCGGGGAATCATTTCAGGCGGAGGGCCGCTTACCCAGTTTTGGCAAGCTGTGGAGGGCCGCATGGGTGGTCCTGCCCCATGACAGGTGCCTCGCCCCCTGGTCACCATCTTGGGACCAATGTCTCAAGGCCAGCACTGGTGGGGCCCAGAGTAGGGCGCAGGCTGGCAGGGGTCTGTGGAGCCAGGCTGGGCTGTACCAGAAGGGAGGGGGGAGCTGGCCCAGCTCCATAGAGCTCCTGCCAGCCACGACCCCTGTACTCCTGCCGCCCTGCTCTGGGCCCCGCCAGCACTGGCCCCAGTGTGGGCCCCATGCACCCGCTCACTCCCAATGCCCCCATTCCTGCGGTACAGGTTGGGGGCAGTGTGCACCCCCAACCCCGCGCTCGCCGGTAAAGGACGAGCTGGTGCTGAGTGCAGGGAAAAGTGGCCCCTTGCCCGCCCTGTGGCCGGTGCTCCCTGCTGCAGCTGCTTGCAGCCTGCGCTGGGCTGTCCTCAGTAGGCACTGTCAGCCACATGTAGGCTGTGAGCAGCTGTAGTGCAGGGCGCTGGCCATGGGGTGGGCAAGGGGCCGCTTTTCCCGCGCTCAGCACCAGCTTGTAACCCACCCCCGCTGCAGCCTGGGCCCTGCGCTGGCTCCAGGCTCACCCAGTTTCTTTGAGATCAGTTTCTCAAAGAGGCTGTCACATGGTTTAGAGAGTGTATCATGGAACACAGTTATTATGGCTTACAGTTGTAAATTCACCAAAAAAAGACACAAAAGAATTTTATGTAGAAAATTAATTGTCCTCCACAGGATGACTTTATGAACAATCCTCCTAAAATGGATGCTTCATACTGTCACCCAAATTGAGCAGTGGTACTGTGTTGCTCATGAGAGGAAAGATGACTTTTCAGTTAAGATACATGGAAGTTTGTCTTTTCCCAACACTTGCGGATTGCTTGTGAGAGCCAAGACAAATCATTTGACTAGTCTGTACAGCTGTTATCTAGTTTGCTGGGATGTGAGAGAAAAAATAATATCAGTGAACAAATATCATAACGAATGTTCACAGCAAGAAATTTTGTAAATGAATGGTGGGAAATCTAGTTTCTGTGAAGAAAACTGCCTTCTCATGGAATAGAACATATTTGAACAGGTAAGAGGAGAGATCATGCAAATTTTTTAACTGCTGTTGAAAACAATACTTGTACCCCTTATAACAGCTTGATTTATGTCTTGATTATAAACAGCTTGATTTATGTCTACAGTTGGGGTTTTCACTGGTAGGGCTATGCTAGTTGTTGGTTATTAATGGCTGAATCTCAGCTGTAAATAAAATCCTTTCTGTACTGTTCACAAATAAAAGTTGTTTACATTTTTACTGAGTAGATTTTTTTTTAAAGGATGAACACTATTCCCTTTCGTTTCCTGTTGTTCCCCTCTCTCTGCTGATTTAAAAAGAAGTTAACCTCTTTTCATGGTTTCATTTCTTAAACCTTCTTGAGATCTTGAATTTGACACTTTAGATAGACACATAGGTCATAACTCTGCTACCACTGAAATGCTTTCAGTGGAACAATTATTTGTATGTATAAGTGGTAACTTTTAGTTCATCTGACCAGACGAGACCAGACAGAGTGATTCACATTCTTCTGTTCTAGACTTCATCAGCTGATAATATGTTGTTTGGCATGCAAGAGGGGAATCTGCCTACTATCAGTTTGGGTCAATTAAAGGTTTCAGTTTATTTCCCTAAAGAATGTCTTAGTTCAGGGTAGAGGGTCATATTATAGCAAATATCCTTGGCTGGGGCAAAGGACATGTGTTTTGTTTTTTTTTAATAGTGATGCATGATCTAGACAGACCAAATAAGCTGTGATTAAACCTTGGTTTTTTTCAACAGCTTGTTTAATGTTCTGTATAGTCAGCTTTGTTCCATGGCAGGACTTAGAGCAACATTAGTTTGGAGAGTGTATGGTGTTATGATAGCACAGCTATATTCAGTGTGTGTTACTTAAATGTAAATGCATCTGGAGGCTCATAGACAGTGGATTTTCATTTGAACCAAGTTACTTATTTTTGTTGTCTGCATATAAAACTGAAGTTCTGTGATGCACTAAAGGGAGAGAATCTAGATATAGCTATTTTAATGACTTGCAAAAGTTAATTTACAGCTTGCCATTCTTTTTCTAGAAGCCCCACAATTAAGAGATTGATATCCATTAAAATATCCTTGTTTAAAGACTACAGTAAATGCACAAGTAATAGTGTAGTTTAGTTTTTGTTATGTCTTGCATATTAGGACATTAAGGGAGTTGGAGTGCTGTTGCTGAATCAAATTATACATTTCAAACTGTTTATATAAGTGCTAAAATAAACTGCCAGGTTAACTTGCCTAACATTTAACTTGGTTGTTAAGAGTTTATTATGTTTTTGTAAAATTGTTGTGGCTGTTTAAGGGCATTTTAAGTATGGGTATTGAGGTTTTTTTCTTTTAACATTTTTAGTAAACAATCATTTATCCTAAATAACCCTTGAATAACAAATCATTTTTGCATGATGGAGAAAGAGGAATATCTATAAAGGAACAGGTGTCAGTTACAAGATTATTCAATTGGAAAGAGAAAAATTTCAAGGTTATGAAAACATGTTGATATTGTCCTTAATTTATCTCTGTTTACTGCCAGTTGGCTTCAGTCAGGACAGGTGGTGTGGTATAGATAGAGCACTGGACTGGGACCTGCAGATCTTGGTTCAATTTCCAGCTCTGCCGCTAGGTCATAATAGGAAGGTCATTTCACTTCTCTATGCTCCAATTTTCCCATCTGTGAAATGGTGAAAATGATACTGGCCTCTTATACATTACTATAAAAGAGCTAAGTAATATTTTCATGTTGTTTTTTATCACTGAGGCAGAGGCTCCTTATTTTGGGCCTTTCCATCAGGACCTTGGACTCAGGTTAGTTCCTGTGCTGACTGAAGTCGCTGAATTTTCAAGGGGTCAAAAAGGGCCAATACGTGTCCTTAATTTTCACCCCTGGAGTTCCATTCAGAACAATTAATTTGGCATTTAAGGCCCTGATCCTTTACATTCAAAACTTCCATTAATTTGAATGAGGTTTATGTGTGTGTGTTGTCTGTCTAATTTTTGTTCTTGTAGCAGTATTTAGAGTAAAGCCCATCCAATGTCTTGACTGACATTCTTTCTCAGTAAAAAGGATTCTAAAGTCCAAGGCTCTTTGTGTGTTATTGCTAAGCAGCTTGTATCCAGGGCTCTGTTTACCAAAAGTTGTTGCACTGCTACTATCTAACTCATTGTTAAATGATTATATTAAATACGTGGTGAAAATAAGGTAGGCTGTTTCTAGCATAAGGTCTTCAGAAACAAGTTTGTAAAGGCAAGCAGAAGTTGATGAGTGAGTAAATAAAGTATTTGCAGACCAGATGCTGTCACAACTCTTCCCCTCCCCTTGTTTTATTTGGCCATATGTTTTAGTAGCCTGAGTATGTGTCAGTAGTAATCCAGGGGTCCACACATCTAAAGGATGACTAATCAGTTTGTTGGCAAAGTGATATATTTTTGCCATTTAATTTTTGTGTGGGTCACAACTGTAAACCTTTCACTGCAGTAAATCTTTATGGATAAATTTAACTGCATGTCAGCTCTCATTACCAGTTTGCATGATACGGGGTCAAACAAGCTGGTTTGTTCGGGTTTTGATCCTAATCTGAATTTAAGAACCAATGTTGGTTGTTGTTTTTTTTTTTTTTAAACCTGCCTCCTTTGCCCCTTCCCCTACTACATTCTTTCCTGAAACAGATGCACTTACTCTTTTCCTTTTTTTCCCTGAGGCTGAGTAAGGAAGTTTCATTGGTATCATTTTTTCTAACTCCTTACATATCTTTTCTGCTCCCACCCATCTCCTACAAAATATCTGTGTTTTTGGATCTCTTCAGGTTGTAGACATATAAGAGCCATTTGCCCATGCTGTCAGTCTAAACAGGAAATGTGCAGGCTTTATAAGAAATGCTTTTCTTCTGTTACTTGTTTCAAACTTTTATGAAAATCATTACCCCCCTCCTTGCCCTCTCCCCCCAACAAAACAAAACAAAACAAAAACGTGATGATTGGAATCGGTATCGTTAATGAATATTCATTGATACACCTTTTATATAGAAGAGATGCTTGGGAGAACACTGTTTGATATTTCATTGCAAAGATAGTTATTGCTTATGAATTTGGTAGATCTTTAAATGGGGTTTTTGGTTGTAGCTGTGTTGGTCTAAGGACATAGGCAGGCAAGGCTCTTTGGTTAGATGTGATATTTTTATTAGACCAACTCAGTAGTTGGGGGAAAAGTTTCAGGCGCAAACACCTTTCTTCAGGCAGAGGCCATGGGTCTTTAAAAGCAGATACCTTTCATTATGACCTTTTTCATAAACTGAATAATGATGCTAAAATGGTTCTAAACATGAGGAAACAGTATAACCACTGAAAGAGATTCTAATGGTCTCAGAAGTCACTTATCAGGAATATTATAAAGCAGTAGTTGAACACTCTATAGTTAATTATCTAACTTTGTAATAGTACATCATTCAAGAATTTGGTGGTAGTTTACTTGCCTTGTAATGTAAGTATTATTTGCCTAAAACAGATGTAATGGCCAGCAGAGCAGCACACACACGATTTCATATTTAACAAAAGAACAACAAGCAAACACTTTGTGCAAAATACTTGTTAGGATGTACTGTTCTAATAGATTAAAAGTGTGCATGCATGTGTGTGCACATGTGCACACAGGAGAAGAGGAATAACACAGTCAAATTTGTGCCTTCCTTTGGACTGTTGCTTGGTAACAGAAAATGCCTTTTAAACCTAATTTTGGATGAGGAGGGGTGAAACTTGAATCAGTGACCATCTGTCCTAAATTGGTTGATTTCCTGTTGAGCTGTTCTTTGTTTCTGTCAAACAATTGGTTGTTACCCTCAACAGATAAGAATACTGTTGGTGACATTGCATTCAATCAGCAGGTTGGTTTGTGGCAGCACAAAATAGAGCTATTAAATGTTGTTTGTTCTTTTGAGGTCACTATCACTGGCCCCTCAGTGTAAATGAAATTAAATTTAGCTGAATTAATGATCCCTTTCTAATTGGAGGAATGATTAATGTCAATACAGAAAAGGCATATAACATGCTAAATGAATTCACTATTGAAAATGTTCCCCCAGCATGTTTTAAAATCAACAAATTCTTAATTACAACTGGAAAATTTGCCATTTTTTATTGGAGTTGCAAGAAAATATTTCCCTTCTTGTTTATTTTTCATACTTGTATTATGCTGCTGAACTCTTAAGATGACTTAATCATTTGATTTTATCACAAAGGGTCAGAACTCTTACCACAGCAAGGGTGGGAGGTGAGTGTGGGTGGACCTGCTTAGCATGATTTATCACTTGGTTGGGTCTCTTCCTTCCCAGCCATAGCTTAAGCTCCAAGAGGAGGGAGGTTCCTGGTTTTAAGAATGTATTAGAGAGAAGACCAAGGGATGCATAATGTTCCCTTTCCTCTCTGTTTGCATGGGGACTCTGAAAAAAATAAAGTCAATGCAACCTCATATTGTAGTATGTATTCAATGTTTTGAACTCCATGCTGTGAAACTCTCCCTTGTAAAGAATTCTTGTGGATCTTTACTACTAAAAAGTCAGGTTGAAGGTGCTAAAGCTATGGAGGAGGGAACTGGTCTCAGTGCCAGTAGTCTTAGCCTCTTGCCAGTCTGTGGTTTGGAAAGACCCCCTACTTATCTAATTTAGATGAAAATTTGAGATAAGGGCAAACTATTCTCTTCCCATGCAATGATGTTGAGGGGAGGAGGGGCAGTGGGGAGGAGGAGGAATATGAATTTTCTGTTTCTTCCTTCTTTTCCACATTCACTCTCCTGGATCATTTCTCTTCTTGGTGAGGGCCTACATTTTTTCTTTTTAACTTTTGATTTGTTTTGTTTTTATTTTTTTTAATGATGTTCTTGGTTTGGCAATGATTCAGCTCCAGTGGAAGATGATGACAAAATGTCCGTTGACTTCTATGCAGCTTGGGTCATGCCTTTTGTAATTTATAAGGTCTATAAAACATCTAACAAACTAGATATAACATGAAAGTTAGTTGGACAGTATTTTTTTAAACAGTTCCGGGTTATATCTAAAAGTGTGTGAGTTTCTTTTTTAAGTTTGGCAAGTATTTTAAGATAGCACGAATGACTAAATCCAGTGCAAGGAGATAATGAGAAGGGTAAGTGGGAAACATGAGACGCATCTGGGACTACTTCTCTGTGGTTACATGGCAACCATACATGACTGCCATCATTAAGGCTAGGGACAGACATTCAAAAAGCCTGAGCCTGAATTGATTCAGTCTTTGCAGGTTAGTCTAACCTGCAGAGAGTGAACCGGCTTGCAAGTGGATAGATGTTCAGCACATGCCTGCAGTGGCTCAAGCCAGAAGTCCAGGCACGCTAAAGCAGCCCTCCCTTCCCCAGGGAAGCTGAACTGAGGAGGAGGGACATGGCTAGTCCCCGGAAGGCCCACCCCAGGGGCTCCCTGACAGCCAGGAGCAATTTAGGCACACAGAGCTGCCTGGCTTCAGAGGGGAACTTCTCCACTGCTGCAGGGCTGGGAGGGGGTCCCTGTTCAATGTTGAGGAGCTCTTCTCCTTCCTCTTCTCCCCCCCTGTGGTGGGGTGGGGAGGGGGGCTCTGTGGGGCTGCCTGGCCCCTTCCCTCTACTTCTACCACCTTGCTGCAGGATGGGGAAGTGGGGCTGTATGGGATGCTGCCCAGCCCCAGAGTGGGACTCTTCCCCCTCACTTGTTTCTCCCCCCCCCACCAGGGCAGGGGGAGGCTCTGTTCCATGCTGGGGTGCAGCAGAAACATGAAGCTCAGCAGGGCAGGGTGTGGATATGAGGGTGGATGAGGGGTGTAGAGACCCTCACACACTCCCCCACCCCCCCCCGCCCCCCCATGGTGTGCAGCTCCTGCTGCTTGGCAGCAGCAGCAGGCAGGGAGGTCAGGGCACTCATGCCTGTAGCAGGCGTGGCTCCAGCCAATGCTGTGCAGAGGAGGGAGTGGAGCTGGTCTTTCCCCGCAGCTCTGCTCCCTGAGCCTGAGCCTACAGCAGGGGAAGCCCAGCACAGGGGCCACTTGCTTTTCCCACTCACCGCTGTGCAGGTCCCACACTCTGCTGGGAGTGGAGGGAACTCCACCTCTGCTTCCCTGCAGAGTTCAATGTAGGGCTTCCTGTGGGAATGCGGAGCTGTAGGCGTGAAACTGCAGGGATGGAAGCAGCTGAGCAGACTGCGCAGGGCTGCACTTCTCACTCCCAGCGCAGCGCTGGCTGCCTCTATCACGGTTCTGAGTCGTGCCTGCAGCTCCGCACTCACACGGGGAAACCTCATGCTGGACTCTGCAGGGAAGCAGGGGGCGGGGCTCCCTCCACTCCCGGCAGAGTGCAGGACCTGCACAGTGGGGAGCGGGGCATGCAGTTGGCTCCAGTGCGGGGCTTCCTCCACTTCAGGCTCAGGGAGCAGAGCCCCGGGGATAAGGCAGGCTCCACTCCTTCCTCTGTGCAGCACTGGCTGGAGCCGCGCCTGTGCTGGACTTGAGCGCTCTGACCTCCCTGCCTGCTGCTGTTGCCAAGCAGCAGGGGCTGCACGCCATGGGGGGAGTGTGTGGGGTCCCTACACCTTCCACCACTCTCACAACCACACCCTGCCCAGCTGATTTGCGTGTTCCTGCTGCCCCTCTGGGGGGAGGAATAGGAGGGGGAAGAGTTCCCCTTAGCATGAAGCAGAGCCTCCCTCTGCCCCCACTCTGGGGCTGGGCAGATTTGCATGGAGCACCCACTCCCAGCCCCACGGTGGCAGAGGACAGGGCAGGAGGAGGAAGAGTCCCCATCCAGCATCTCACAGAGTCCCCCTCCTCACCCTGGGAGGAGATGATGGAGGAAAAATCCCCCTCAGCATGGAACAGAGCCCCCTCCCCACCCTGCAGGACAACCAACCCAGCATAGCCCTGTTAAGGTGGAGGAGGAAAGGAGAAGGGTTAATTCCTCCCTCCCTCCCTTCCCTGCAGTTAGGGTCTGCCAGGTCCAGGGGCCATCGCTGCAGCCCCCTCTCCTCTGCTCCCCAGGAGACAGGCTGACCCCGGCTGTGAAGGAGGGGAGAATTAGCCCCCTCCCTGCCCACTTTTCCTTAATGGGGCCATGCCAGCCAGTGTCTCTGCTAGGGCTGGTCCCTGCTCTGGCTAGAGAGCAGAGGGTAGGGGCTAGCCCTGTGGCTGGAGCAGAGAGGCCCTCCCCACCAAAGCATGCCGGGATGCTGGGGGTGTGTGGTTTATCTTAAACCAGCAAGGGGTCTTGAGCCAAATCAGTTAAGTCCGATACTACATTCAGCCAGGTTTATCTCAAACCAGTTTCGGCCATTTTGATACAGGTTTATGTGCACTGAATGTCTGTTCTGTTACAGGTTTAAACCAGTTTCTGGTCATTTAACCCGATTTATGTGTAATGTCTGTCCCTAGCCTAAGAAAGCAACTTCTCAGCATGTTGGGAATAGAGTTGGGGACTACAACAGTATTCTCCCACCTGAAGTGGCAGCCCACAAGGACTTGAAGTGGAACCCAGTGTCCTTTTCCTGCCTTGTCAGACCCATGAATGTCATCTTTAGTATCAGACTGTTTCTGTATCCACTGCTGCCTTGTGAGTGCAGGTTCATAACTCTTTATTTTGGAAGAATGGGACTGGGTGATCAGGTATCTGCGAACATCAAAGAAGCAGATGTTTTGCTTTCTGGAGAGGCAGCAGGTGCAGGCTAAATGCAGGGAGCTGTGGAAGTGCTTCAGTGCCAAGTTGGAGGAGTAGAAGGAAATATTCCCTGATTCTAGGTCAGGCTGCAGCCGTTGGTACCTAGGGCCCTTACCCAATGCACTGAGCAAGTAAAGGAGTCTTCAGGCTTTACCATGTTAGTTGTTACTTCTTCCTGTTGCTTGAGGCGGGGGGCAAGGATTGGGGTTTATACACTACTGCCTATTCTGGCAACCACAACCCTTTTGCTTTATTTATGATGTCCTCCTTCCCTGGCTCTTCCTCCTCTGAGGCAGAGTTTGTGGAGGGGGAGGGTCTTGATCATCACTGACTCCAAGACTGTTATGGAATCTGTAATGACTTATTTTCAAAAACCTTGTTTTTTGTTTTATTATTTATTTATTTTAAACAAACCCTCTTTTCTAAAACAAAGGAATGGGCATTGTTTATTATATCCATTGCACTTACTCCTGCCTTGGGCAAAGTGAGAGGGGTTATATGTACCAATGATCCTGATAATTATGCTGGTGGGACTGTCTGGTGAGCTTGCCCAAGCTGGACAGGTCAAAGGGTAGGGGCTGACACAAAGCAGTTCACTGGCTGCCCTCCTGTTAACAACTTATCATGAAAGAGCAATTCTAGCAACAGCATAACTTCTACTATTGATTTATGAGTGAGTTTATAGTACATTTATCCAATATCTTCCCAGAAATTCCTTTGCCCATGCTCCCCAAGCCACACACAAATCCCAGGCATACATTCCACATACCTAGATTGCTGCTCCTACCTATGCTGAAACCAGAGACTAGATGAGAGAGAAAAAAGTCTGTATAAACGTTCACAGTATTTAACGAAAGCAGACCTTGTGCAGTATTTTTCGTTTACTTTTCTGTGTGCTACACTCACCAGTAGCGTAACTGAACAGGGCAGCAGCCCTGGGTGCTGTCTTTGTGGGACTACCGAAGCGTTGTTTCTGCAGTGGTGGTGGCTGATTGTGCTGCCACAATTGGCATGGCAGAAGTGAGCGCTGTCCCAAGCAGCACATGGCAGCCTTGAGAGCAGATCTGTACTACTACACCTCTGATGTTCACAGAACAGTTCCAAACACAAGCAGAGGGAAAAGTATCTTTCCTTGCAAAAACTTCTCTCCACCCCCAGCATGTTCAATGCAGCAGCAAGAAATTATTAAACTACATGTGGTGCAAAAAGGTCTTACCCTTTTACAGTTGCTTTGGTGGGGGGGGGAAACCCTGAGATTAAATGGGAACAAAGGAGTGTTTGTTTTTCTATTTTATAATTTCTGCCTCCTTGTTTCTTCTCTTACTTTTCCCACCCCTCTCCAAGGAAAACTTACTGTATGAAAGGACAGTTTTTAAGAAGAGTGCAACTTGCTCCAGAGATTCTATAATGTCGCTATCCTGTTCCTAGAAGTGTATTGTCATATATCTTTCCAGTAGCCACAGCAAGGGTATTGCTTTCAAACAGTTCCCTGTAATATCTAAGGTCATCCTTAGTGTTGGCTGTTTATCTAGGTCATCCTTGCTGTCCAGCCACCCAACCTCATCAGAGTACTTGAAATTAGTTTCTTATGAGTGGCCAGTGGAAGGGTGACAGGCAACTGGCAGGAAGCTTGTGTGGAACATGGTCCATGGAGCTATGGACCTTGATTCCTTGAAGCATGTGTGGAGCCATGGACCTTTAAGCATGGACCTGCCGCATTGGACCTACAGATAGATGTTCCAGAATATGAAAAGCGGTACTCTTTTATGCCACTTTGTGGCACAGCAGTTTGAATGATTTCTGTAGCTCTCTTAGGTTTCAGTGCATTGTAGAGGGCTGCCTGACATGGCTGTAGAGCCTTCTGGCTGATGACAACAGGGTTTGCAGCTCTGCATCTGTCCTCACAAGCAGGCTGAGGCAGTGAATCAAACAAGGGATGTGAGGGAAGCTATTACAATACATAGCCTTTGTGGCATTTACTATATTGTCTGTTGTCACAAATCCAGCAGAGAAGCTGAGGAGTGTGAAGCCATTTCTGAATGACAGTATGCATTTTGTCCCAGAAGTTCCAGATGTGTGCTGTTTTTCAAATTGACATGCAAAATGTGGCATGCCATTGAGTGAGGGCCTGCTGCTGATCTTTAGGCTGTTGTTCCTTGTCGTAATGTATTAGACACACAGTCAATTTTCTGACTATTGGTCCACATAAGTAGTGGTCAGGTGTGCTTGCCCATCTTCACAATTACCCAGACTGCTGTACTGCATTTCCCATAGTAGCACAGAGAGTTGATGCTGGCCTTTTTGCAAAATAGGAACAGCCTGGGATCTACCACCTGAAGAAAGCTGCAGTTTTAAAGCATGTCAAGCCCTTGCTCTGTGTGTAGGGGAGAAAGGAAGCATGTCCAAGACGAGCACCCTTTCATATTCTGTGGCTAACTTAATATTTTTGACTACTCTGAACATACTGTTTGAATCTGTAGAGTGATGGTAGAGTCCTGATCAGCCTCTCGGATAGTAGCTGTGGGAGTGAAGGGACAATGTGGTTGCTTGAACTGCTTAAATAAAAAAGTTTGATTCTTTTTTTCAGGACTGAGGCAACTGCTGCTATGTAGTCTCTTTTTCATTTTGCACAACAGAGGGAGGGTTACAGCATGGTGTCATATAGTTTAAAACTAACCCATAATGGGCATGTGGCCAGTCAGACACAGGACAGAACATGATAGACTACTGGGAAACTCCAATTGGAATATAAAAACTTGGAACATTGTATATTTTTTTTCCAATCCAGAGTTGTTGTAAAACTGCATTTCAAAATCATTAGTACAAATTATCACTGTTTTTAAGTTTTGACAAAATAAGATTTGTGTTGAAAAAAATTGCCTTTTTTTTTTGGGAGACTGAAATGAAGGCTATAAGGAAAGCCTATGGTTGAGCTGGAATCTAAACTTGATTTCCAAAATCTCAAGCCAGTGTCTGAAATACAAGAGGTCTGAATAGTCCGGATTTATTTAGTACATGGCTAGATATTGCATGCTCCATCCACTATATGCAGGAGTTCAGCAATGTACTTTCAGGTCAGTTCCGGCTATCTTAATGATACACTTCTTCAGAAATGTTTTATAGTATAAGTAAGGGAGTCCCATAAACATGTGTGAATAAAAGATTACTTGGAACTTCTGGTGCATTTAATTTACTTCGAGATGGTTTAAAATTACAACTTCTCCCAGATCCTACAAAGTTTAGATTAGTTTGATAACATTTTATCTGCAGTTCTTCACCTTGAAACCTGGTCAAAATGATGGCATAGGTTAGGAATAATTTTGTTGAAGTCAGGTTTAACTAGTTTAAATGGCATCAGAAGAGGATCTATAGAGTGTAAAATGGGTTTTATATGCTGCTTCTGCTGAGTAGGCACCAGTGACTTATTTTGTAATATGTACACCTGTGTAAAATGGATATAAAATAACTGCAGAAGGTTGCAAATAAGTGGAGAATCTGGCCCAAGTTCAGATTGGTACCAACAGTATCTTGTTATGGTAAAGCATTTCAAGTGAAAAGTCCTCACAGTTAATTTTTACAGAAAGCAAAGGGAGGAGTAAGCTCAACATCTGCCTTCATTGCTGCCCCACTACTCCTAAACATCAGGGATTTTTCACCTTGCACACCTTGTACCCCAGAATCAAAATAAGGGTTTCATAAAAGAGAGTAACTCTTTCTTCTCACTTGTCTCCTTTCCCCCCAGAACCACTGCTAGATTTCGCTTTTATGGTTTTTAAATCAATTTTCTTTGTCCAAAATTGATCTGAAAGGATAATCGCTTTGGTTTGCCATGGGAGCATGTGAGCGTGTATGTGTAGTTGATTGTGCATATATGACTATACCAGTTGATGCACTGCATTGTGTAGATCCTTCCGCAGCATCTGATATCAAAGTGAGCTCAGGGGCATGAAAAAATTAAGTAATACATGTCTAAATTAGTCTATAAGGTGCAAATCTACCATGCTTATAGCATTCCTAGTGTGGGTGAGTTGGCTGATATTTTTAAATGGTGAATTCCTTGTACATGCCTCTTTTGTAATTGCACACATATACTGCCTTAGGTAATTTCTGCATGCACACACAAAATTCAAGAAGGTGGCCTGAGTTTTGGAACTGAATCTAGTATAACTCATTTACTTGTTTTAACTTGTTTTCTGCTGTTTTTTTAAAATATGCTTTCCCAATTTCTTTGTCAAGAAAAGGAAGGATGGTTTTGTTGGTAGGCTATGGGCAATAGGAAGCCCTCTTCACTGTTCTAGTGTTTGCCACAAATCTGACAGATCCTCTTAATTAGTTGGTTCAGTTTCTCCATCTGTAAAATTAGAATAAGTCATTACTGAAAGTTTAATTAATTAATGTTTTATGAAGTGAAGTACTAGGGTTACCATATGCCCAGGTTTTCCCAGACATGTCCTCCTTTTGATCTCTGTCTGGATGGTTTTGTGAAATAGGAACCGATGTCTGGGTCTCTGCTCTGCTCTGTTAGTGGGAGCAGGGGGAGTACAATTGGAGGCAGGGGTAGTGCTGGAGGAAGCTGTCTAGGCACCAGGGCTGCAGCAGGGCAGGGGAGGAGCGTGTCTCTCCAGTGCAGGGGAGGGGCTGGGGGGGCCTTTTGAGTGCAATGGGGAACTCCATGTCCAGGCTGGTGCCTCTGGTCATGTGGGCCAGGTGGCCACAGGAGGTGCTGCCTGGGTGTGGCATGGCTGGGCTGCCAGGCGCCATGCTGGAGCCCCAGCCCAGAGGAGGGGGGTGCTGCAGGCATTCTTTCTTCTTCCCTCTAGACTTCACAAGGGCCAGATGTGCACTGCCATCACCCGCATGAGTCAGAGCTGCTGCGCTCCAGCCCAGTCCAGATGGGGGTAGCTGGGGGCTCCCTCCAGCAGGGCTGGGGGGAGCAGGGGGCTGCGAGTTGGGAGTGAGTGGCACCAGCAGGGGCCGGGGGGAACAAGGGACTGTCAGTTGGGAATGAGGGGCACTGGCAAGGCCAGGGTACTGTGAGTTGGAAGTGAGGTGTCCCCCCAACAGGTGTCCTCTTTTTTGGAACTGGAAATGTTAACCCTACAAGTATAGAAGAGCCAGTGAATACCATTCCTTGGGTGAAAAAATTCTTGTAGGGGTATGCTGGCTTTTTCCTCTAGTAAATTAATTTAGAGAGAACCTGTGCACGGAACACATTTGAGTTCAGCAGAGTTTACTCCACACTTAGGGACACTGTATTTTGATTATATAAATTGGGGTGCAGGAATGTAAATTTTGTTCATTTATCAAACTTGTTGGGTGCAGATGTTTGGGAAGTTTACACTGGAGAGAGCTGTTCTGTTTGGCATGGCTAATCAGGAGTGAGGCTGGAATTGCTCATAGCTGCCATTCAGGCTTTGTTTCAAAGTCCAAGGACCTACTGGGAAAAACAAAAAGCTGATGAAAGCTGACTGTATTTCAACCCAAACCCTGTGGAATCTGAAATGGTGTCCTGACAGTCTGTGTATTCTTATTCTCCTACATTCTCGTGGTTACTAAGGTAACAGGTTTTTAGAGGCTTTACATCTTCATTGTCAAGTATTTGCTACACCTATTGTTGCTGTTTGCAGATTAGGGCAATTCAAACAATTCCTTTTGAAATGAGGACTAAAAAATACAAAAAGGGATATAGTGGAAATAGACGTAATGAATCAATTACTCCTCCACCCCCCTTCTTCTTTCTTTTTCTTTTTCTTTTCTTTTTTTCCTTTTTAACTTCAGTGTATACTTTTTAGAGCGTGGGTCCATTTTTTTTCATACTGTATTGGATGGGGTGGGGTAGAATGATAAAGAAATAATTTTAAACGTTTTGAATTTGACATTGAAGATGTGGTTTACTAAGAACATACTTGTTAGCTAATCCCTATGGAATTTATATTTTCCTTTCAATTTTCATGGAAGACTTTGGATATAACAACATGGAATTTGCTGTATTTAGTAATGTAGTCAACTTCTGTAAAGAAACATGAAGTTTGATGCAAGTATCTTATGTTCATGATGTTAATGGAAGAAACATTTGTGTTAAGAGGATTTTAGCAATTTGTAACTCGTGGTGATTGCTGTTGCTTATTATAGTTATAATGTACTGTGTCCCTAACATGGGAGGAAAGCATGCATTTGTTTCATGGAGAAACAGAGCACCAAATGTTTTGGGAAAATTTGAGTCCAAATCTGTATCTGAATTGTTTCTTTTTAGATTAATCTCTATTATGAAATTAAACAGTTATTTTCATCTTAAAAATCACATTAAACTGTATAAATATCTCTGTGGTGCAATACTTCTAAGTAAAAATGTAACCACTTTTCCTGACTTCTGTTTTGTTTTGGTTTTTTTGGGTTTTTTTTACACTGGTTTATTTTTAAATCAGTCCAGAACCCTGCGGTAGCCTGGAGACTATAGGTGCTGTTTGGAAAGCAGTGATTTCAAGCAGAAACATGCTTACTCCCATCTGTTAGAAGCGGTTGAATATCGGGTTGTGGAGAAAGCAGTCAGACTTGTTAGAATAGCTCCAAGCAGAAAACCTTTTATTGATTTGGTTTCTGCTGGACCTCAAACAGCTTTAAAAAACGTACAAGAGTACTTGCACAACCAAAGTTAAACCTACTGTTTCAGAAACTAGTATAATTTTTTACTCCTTTTGAGACACTCCAGCTGTTGGAAGTAACTGGAGTTCTTTTGAACTCATGTCTGCTATGCCTTGTGGTTTCACCTAGTGCAAGTCATTTAAAGTTTCTGTGCCTTTGCTTTCCTTTTGTAAAATATACATAATACTGGTCTTCTTTGAAGGTGAACTGTAAAACTTAGTAAGGGAATGTCTGGGAAGAGCTGCTGGAAGTTCAGATACTAGATATATGAAGCTTATATTCAAGTCAAGGAATACAAAATCTAAAATTTGAATTTATACTCGGCCTTCTCTCCTTCCTTCCCCATGTAAATTAAGATACAAGTTAAAATTAGCACATAGTATTTCTTTCCTTTATAATACATTTTTGTTCAAGCATGTATCTATAGAATTTTATAGATGTTTGGCTGGTGCAGTTTATAAGATCTTGAGGCAGCAGCTACATGCTCCAGAGCTACTTGGTTTTGGGAGCTAGAAAGATGCTGTCAATTTGGAAGCAAAGAGTTTGGGGAAATGTAGAAGTTATTGTGGTTTCCAAGTCATCTCTCTAAAGCTAATAAATTGCTTAAATTTTGAGCCTTTTCCATGATCACTTATTAGACTGATTAATTCCTTGAATCCCCCTGAGCTTTGCAACACAGTATCTATATGTACACTCCCTGAGTTCATCATCAGTTGTGCAGCTAATAAATACATTGCATAAAATCCCATTATTAAGTTTTCCCCTGAGCACTTTTGTCATATTATTTTAAAACCTTTCTTCAAACTTAGTGAAATCAGTTCTTGGTTCCATTGAAGTTGAGAGCAAAACTCCAGTTGGCTCCAGTGGGGCTATGATTTCACTTTTCTTCTGTTAAAGATAGTGTAAATTTATGAGAATTGTCCCCTGGTGAACTGGTGCTGGGCATGGTTTAATTAGAAGCATAGACCAGAACAAACCCTGGTCACCACCATATTTTGATAGTTTCAGAAACTGAGCTGACCACAGGTTTTCCTTGGTCATTTTTGCAGTTACGTCAAGTTAAGCTGCATCAAGTTGCTGATGCCCACCTAATTCTTGGAATTGATGAGGTTTATGAAGTTAGCTAGCAAGAATTGTGACTGTAGAGCAGATAATCCCAGATTAGTTGGGTATGCCGGGTGCTTGACATTAAAATAAGTTAGAATGCAGAACATAGTTTGAATTACCTTCTGTAATCAAGCATGGAGAAAGTGCTCGCCCAACAAGTTGCACAAATCATGATTATGGAAAAAAATGCTTGCAGATGAAGAAATATGATCCACTTAGGATGGATTTTCTGATTCTCTCAGAATCTATAGTCTTTAATTTGGTTAAGTCAGATTCTTAATGAATTTATGCATTTATCAGGCACCCAGTGACAGTGGAATATGAACAAATTTAAGGTCTGTATTTAAATACAAAACATCATGTTAAAAGAGAAAGGTAGGAAATACAGATATTTCTGTAAGGTTCTGGAAACAGTGCTAAATTGGTGGTGCTTGCGTTTTTCTTTTTTCCTAGTTTTATATAATGTCTGATATAAACAGAAATAAGGTATAGAGTTAATCAAAACACAAGAAGAGAAAATTCTGCCATGGTCTATGCTGCAGAATGAACATTGGTGGAATCTTAACCTTTGTTTCTTGACTTTGACCTTTTCCTAAAATGGTGACAATAAAGTTAATAAAGTTTTAAAAAGGAAAATCTGCCTTGTAAAGAAGAAAGGGGATGGAGAGAAATCTCTGTTTGTTCTGCTCTGAGGAGATTTTAAGATCCAAAGGTACCAGTGTTTAGCATGTAACAGATGTAAGTTTTACTGGGGCAACTTTGTAAATTTCTTATCCCAAAGAGCAATCACTGAGGTGTTTTCATGACTACAGATCTGCAGGATTCCACATGAACTGGTGTGTGAAGAAGTGATGCAAATCCCCCTTGCATCAACTCTGGAGATAATCCTTGAAAGTTAATACAGCTTGGAGCTATATTATCTTTGCTGCAGGCTCTCGCTTTCTTTCAGGGTAATCCCAGAGAGGACAAGGAGAAGAGGCAAGAAGTGGCTGTATGCAGGGAAAAGTCTGTACCAGTGTTAGGATGCTAAACAGGACATACTGGAGCTGTGGTGGAGGTGTAGGATTCTGAATGAGTGGCCCTGATAAACAGTTGTGACCCCAGAATACACAAGGATCTCGAGGGATTTTTGTATTCTGTAAATGTAGCCAGAAATGTCACAATTCCTCTGATCCTTGTCAAAACCAATTTTCATACATTGTACAGTTGTGCTGCAGCTCTTATCAATTTTTAAAAATCAACAAGTGCCTTAAAAAGTAGAATGTATTTTAATTCCTAGTTTAGCAGTGATTGGACACTACAAAAGAATCCCTCATTAGGCAGACAACATACATAAGGCTAAGTTCTACAGGAGAAATGAAGGAACATTTGGTATTAGGAGCCAGAAACTGGTTTTCAAATCTTAACTTCAGCAGGTGTTTCCAGTTCCATCTGTGGTACACAGGTCAGCATTGTACAATGGAGGCAGATACTTTTACATTTAATGAATGTAAAACTAAAATATCACAAATCAATGAGATAACATCTGTCAGAAAAAGCTGCCTTGCAGCAGAGCAAAACTAATTTCTATTAAATTAAATTAATGAACATAAGTTAAGCCAATGACATAAGGTGAACCATGAGAAAATCCAGTTTGCATGGAAAATGGTGATCTAGTTTAAAAAAAAAAAAAAAGTCCCGTGTGTGTGTGTATGCATACACTGGACCTCTTTGAAAAAGGAACTGCTATTTATAGAAATTACACCTTTTGAAATTAATTGTAGGAAGGGAAATTGAGAGTTTATAAAACTGCTAAAATTAATTAGCAGTTAATAATTAATTAATTTTAACTGTTATAAAACTGCTTCAAGGATTTTTTTTTCTAGAGATAACAGAATTAATGTTGGCTAAGATTCTGTGCTGTGCCTATTTAGATGTTGGCATGAAATTTGTGCAGGGAGAAGAGAAAATGTGACTTTAAGCCTTGGGGGTCCTGCCTAAATTACTGGTCACAGCATAGCCTGAACTGCTGCAGTCTTGTATGCTCTGACCTGCCCACTGATGCTCTCTTATGCATACTACGTGAAGGGATGGCAGAGGTGTCCTCAGAAGGCGGTTTTGATGCTATTTTCCACAATGTCTTCTCTGGGGAAATTTCTCTAGTAATAGGTCTTTTGGGGCTTCTCTTTTGATATGGAAAAAGTAAACAGATCAGTAAATGAGAATTTGTAGCCATTATCCTTAATTCTGATGTATCCAGTTATCAGAAAATCATACTTTGAGCTATATGAAAAGATCACAACGTCACATTATTTATTGCTAATTTAGTGGTGCCATGACTGGAGCTATAGTCACTGTTCAAACATGCATAAGAGAAGAACCTTCACTTTAAGACCTTGCAACCTAAATAAAGAAGAGAAAGGATCATTGGGGCCCACTTTTGGTCAGTATGAAGTTCATAGCAAACCTTCTAAAAAGTTAAATGGATCAGGATCAGGCCTCAGTTCTCTAGAAAGACAAACCTCTGAATGGGCATAACATGAGAGATTGGTATGGAAGCATGTGTAATTCAAATAAAATATCTAATCCCAATAAATGATGAGAGAAATCTGAACATGTACTACCATAAATTTAATGACTATTCTGTAGCCACCCTCAGCAAAAATTTAGTCCTGATGAAGTTGATGGCAAAATTCCTTTAGAAAAAAAATAAATGACACAGTTTGGATGGCAATTCTGAAGGCAGTTTCATTTGCAACTTTTTCTTAAAAGTCCCTTTTGTGCCTCTTCCTTGTCATTTAAAACTAGTGAGTAAATCCTAACTAGAACTTCTGACATTCACATTTGTTGTAATAGCCTTCTATAGGTTTCTGTAAACATGTTGGACCTAGACTCCTGCAGTTTCTTCTTGAATTACAGTGTTGCCTTATTGCTGGGCAACGCTAATAGTCTGGAATGTATTTCAAGCAGGATGGAGAAAGGGGAAAAAATAGATATTTTATTTTCACAGTTTCAAAATTTAAACACTTCCTGTTTACAATGTAACTTCTAAGACTTTAGTATGGAGTGAAGTCACAGGTGAATTGAAGGATTAGGTTCATCTAGTGGGTATTCTAAAAAGAGTCGTCATCTTTGAGACAAGATATTCCATCATGTTTATTGGACAAAATATTAATAGATTAAATGTAATGATCTGTTTGTTTTTATGTAGACACATGTGGCATCATAAGAAGCTTGTTATTTCCTACTCTCCCACATCACCCTACAAGATTACTTTTAGCAGGTTCTATTTTTTGCAACTCCTATTTGAAGACTCAATGACTGCTATATTTTCTCTTGTACTACAGTGTATGCACCTTTTCCACACACACAAAAAAAATCAGCTCCTTGAAATTGAAGTGCACATCTTAAGCAACGAAACATGGTAATAATAGCTTTTGCAAAATGAGCCTCTGCTGGGTGGGGGGAAGTTACACTGCACTTAATGGACAGAGGGCAGCACAGTGTCTATAGCTAGTAGGTGTAGACAGTAGGAGCCTTTTTCCCCTAGCAGAAGCTTGAGTTACAGAAGTGGTTACTGGCTTGGCTCCACTATAAGCAGAGCTGAGCCCTGGATGCCAGGGCAAAGGTTAGGATCAGACCTTCAGCTGACCTGTCAGACACTGTTTCCTGCCCACCCAGCTCAGATCAAGAAGAGAAGATGGGTTAAGCTGTTTGGGGGAGCCAGCAGCAGCATACAGCTCGGGGTTTAACAGAGCAACCACAATGCCCTTTCTCCCTATCATACTGCAGCTGCCTTTATTTTTGTCTTGGAAAAATACTGTACTTACCAGTATCTTTTTCTCTTCATTCTACTTTTCAAAAACAGGGTAAGTATCTTATTGGAGGGGAGGTGTTATATGTGAGAAATATGGTATTAGAATTTAAAATTATTTCTGTCCATAGAAATACAGAAATAAGGAACTGGGTGGCTTGATATTTCCTGGAACAAATTTACCCTAAAACAAACCGTTAAAAGGAAGGCTTGTATGTTTTGATTTTCGGTTGTGTTTTTTTAATTAAGGGGTTGGTATAATAGTGCAGTTTTACAACAAGAGGAAGCTACAGCTGTCTTGGTAGAGAGATGTTGTTCTTTTACCATTCAGTGCGTTCATAATTAACATTTTTGACTGTAGAGGAATATCACCAATGGACACATCCAGACATGCGTGGATATTTGGTTCCCTGGGGACAAGTAGTAGCGGTGCACCTTGCATTGCAGCTACTTGTCTCCAGGGAATGCCTGTGCCATGCGTGCTTTGGTGCATAGCAAGTTATCCCAGGGGCGGTAGGGAAGGCTGTGGGGCCTGGGGGCTACAGAGCCTGGCCAGCAGTCACAGCTTAGCTCTGGGTGGCCTGGCTCTGCTTTTCAGCAGTGCATGCTGCCCAATCATGTGCTGCTCCATTTTTTTTCGATGGTGGGTTTTTTTTGTTTTGGTGTAGGGGGGTTGGTTTGTTTTGACCCTTGCATATCCACGGTCAAAAACTGCAGGAAAAAAAAACCTGAGCAGCGCATGTTTGGGCAGTGTGCCCTTGTAGCAAGAAGAATGCTGAACTGAGCAGTATGTAGCGCTGCAAACATGTTTGCAGTGCCACATACCACATGGCCACACTCATCTGGATGCGTCATATGTCTAATGTGCTCTCTCTGGTAATCCATCACAGATTCACAGTTTATTTTCAAATTTGAATTATTTCTAAAAACATACCCACATTAAGGAAATAAAAAATGGAGGCTTAGATGCATCTTGCTTTCTAAAAGGCATATTATTATAAGTATCCAACATTTTAACCAGATGAAGTACATTAATTCAGCTATGCTAAGTTATGAAAATCTACCAGCATGGGCATTATGTGAACTTTGCCTCCTTTTCTCATGATCACTAATGTGGTTTGGGGAAAACCCAGCACACACATTACTCAAATGTTTTCAAAAGAAACCTGTTTCCCTGATGGGTGCATTAGTGTAGAGTATTTTTTTCAAGTTGGTTGTAATGTGTTTTTCAAAGGTTTCAAAACTACATTGGAAGAAGTCTGAATACTTCTTTTCAAATGTTTAGTCATAGGGTTCTTTTTTTACTTTCTTTCCCCTTTTTCCAGTAGTGGAGCATGCAACACCCATGCAATAGGTAGAACAGGACTGCTCACAAAAAATGTCTAGATACTAACCTGGAAGTGGCTGTAGCCTTGGGTAGTAGTTGCATTTGTTGGATTCTAATGGTAAGTCTGGAATTACTTTTGGCTTTTATTATGTAGCTTGGCTGTCCACTGAATCATTTTACTCTACTGTGTTTATTTGGATCCTATTTATTATTGCCTGAATACCTAATTTTGATCTCTTTCAGCAAAAACATTCAGTGTACTATTCCAAATAATTACACAATTGGGTGGTTTTTTGTTTTTAATATGGATGTATGCTGCTATTCCAGTCAAACAAAACTTGCTACACTTCCTGCTTGTTTACAAACACTTCTCAGCATGAATCCTGTGAATGCTCCATCTGTTAAAGAGCAAATTTGGCTGTTTTGTCGACATTCTTTTTAACACATTAATTATAAGTGTGCTTTGTCAATGCATGTAGTTGTACAAACAATACATATCACTACCTTTAATTAAAAAAACACTCTGAAAATTAAAAACTTCACCTGTCAAATTTCCTAAATGACCTTGCCCACAGAATTCAAGTGTCCTTGCACCAATGTTTATTCAGTGGGGAAATAAGCTAGCAGGGAGATGTTAACAATGCAGATTTTAGACATGTGTTTCATCTTTATAGAAATAACTGTGTGAAACGTAGTTGGGAAAAGGCACTTTCTCTTTACAGTATATCTATTTCTGAGTTTAGATCAGTCAAAATGCATGTATTAATGACACTATCTATATGAGTAAGACTTGTATGACTGAACAGTCAAGTTGTGGAACTGCTCACATTAACAAGGACAACTTGCAAGTGTAAGGCTAAGTACAGACCTTCAAAAAGCCTGAGGCAGAATCCAATATATGTGGGTTTCTCTAAGCTCACTCATGTCCTGCCTTCAGTGTGGGGGCATGGAAATGCCTGTACTGGCCATGGCGACAAGACGTGAGGCACTCTTGCATGCCTCCCGGTGTGACGGAGAATGCTGAGGGCCATCCCTACTTGGTGCAAGGCACACATCCCCAACTCCCCACTGCCACCGTGGCCCCCCTCCACCCCACTGTGCCCAGCTATTGGCCTCTAGGAGAGCCCCAGAGGGGGCCACAATAGCATACCCTAACCCACCACAGCTGGTCTGGCTGCTAGGTGTGCCATGGCAACCCTGAAATCCAGGGCTGGGCATGGGGGAGGGCCCACAGTGAAAGCAAGGGCCCAGGGGCATGTGTCCCAACAGCCAATCAGGAGTGGCCCTGCTCTGCAGAAGGAAGGACTGGGCTCTGAGGGACCCATCCCCTTCCCTGATGGAGCGCTCCCACCCCCGCTGTTCAGTGCAAGCCATCCAGGTTGCCCGGTGCATCTTGCCAGCTGCCACTGATGCTGGGCTCCAGCAGTACGTGCCAGGCAGCCCCGGGGGGGCTTGCACTGGGAAGAGGGGACAGGAGTGCTCCTGGGCCTTGTTGCCTGCAACAGGCGAAGGGTGTGCTCTGTTATTCAAAGGGGCATGAGTAAACAGCCAAGCAGCTTGTAGGTGGCTGCACTCCCAATCGGACACAATTACTTGATTGGGATCAGAGCCCAGCTGTTTGTTATAAGAACAGGGCTCTGAGAGGGGTAGCCAGCAGTTCGTTGTAAGCAGCCAAGGAGAGAGCATCACCCGGCTGGAGCTGCTGCTCATAACATCTTGGAGGTACAGGGAAGGAGATATGGGGAAGGTGGAGACTCCTGGTCCTGGGGCATGACCTAAAACTACACCCTGCTGGACTGGGTGGTGTGGTGTGGTGTGGTGGGACTGCTGTAATAGGGCAGTCTCCAGGAAATGCCACACCTGTGCCTGCCCAGTGAAGGGCGAGTCTGGGGCCCCAGAAAGGCTCTGCCCCCACTGCTTTGTGGGTTACCCATGGAGGGGAAAGGCTAGGGGAGCACACCCTGAAGACCAAGCAAGGGCCCAGGTGCACAGTGAATCTTGAAGTCCGGTGCCCAGGTCCAGTGAAGGGACCTAAGGCAGCGCCCGGGCTCACTGCGAGTCCTGAGGTGAATAAAGGAGCCAGGTGTGAGACTCCAGGGGGTGGAGCCTTAAGCCTATGAGGGAGCCAAGTGTGAAACTCCTGGATTAAGGGGATTGAGGCAGGGGATTGAGGCCCAGTGTGTGGTGTGAGGGGACCAAGAGGCTCCCAAGCTGGCAGGGAGCTCAGGGAAAAGGGAGGGGCTGGGAGCCCCAATTGATAGATTAATTGATTTACACATGCGCTGGGGTCAGATGACCCCAGCCAGATGCCTGTCTAGCCTTCTTTTAAAGACCCCCAAGGTAAGGGAGAGCACCACCTCCCTTGGAAGCCCATTCCAAATTTGGCCACCCTTACCATGAAGAAGTTTTTCCTGATCTCTGTCAGTTTGTGACCATTGTTCCTTGTTACCCCAAGAGGCGCCCTGGTGAACAGAGCATCTCCGATCCCTTGCTGTGTCCTGCTATTGAATTTGTAGGTGGCCACAAGATCACCTCTAAGCCTTCTCTTGCGGAGGCTGAAGAGATCCAGGTCCCTCAGTCTCTACTCATAGGGCTTGTCCTATAAGCCCCTAACCATATGAGTGGGCCCTCCTCTGGACCCTCTCAAGTCTATCAACATACTTCTTGAAGTGCGGCACCCAAAACTGGACGCAGTACTCCAACTGTGGTCTGACTAACACTTTGCTGTCCAAGTATCGCCTCCTTGGATCTATTTGTCATGCATCTGCTGATGCAAGATGAAGTGCGGTTACCTTTGCTGATGATTTTGTCATACTGACGACTCATGTTCATCTTGGAGTCCACTATGACTCCAAGATCCCTTTCTGCTTCTGTGCTGCTGAGAGGGTCACTTCCCAGCCAGTAGGTGTGCTGAGCCCAGTGAGAGCCCAATGTGAAGGTATTGACTGAGTGAGAGTCGCAACGTGAGGCACTGGAGTGCGGATCCCAGTGTGAGGGCATGGGTTTATAGGCTGGGCATTAGCCCAAAGAAGCTAAGGCCAGGTCTTAGGCCATGAATGCCAATACCAAGGCATAGCACATGGTATCAGGGGAGGTTTGGAGCTGTTTATAGGCCTTTCGCATCAAGGCAAGTAAATGGGAAGGCTCCCGCCTTGCTATCCTCTTCTAATTTAATGTCATCAAAGGCATGGCAGGTTAGGTAGGTGGGCACTTAGCCCTGATACGAGTGGGTAGGCCAACAGTCAGACAAGCCCCAGGATACCCACTTGTTACCGGGAGGAGCAGGAGGTTGAGAATACAGTTGGACAGCCACAACATTTTCCCTACTATATCTCTTTGAAGCTCCAGGTAATGGGGACAGTTTTGCCAGCTTAGGGGGTGTGATTTAGGACTCCCCTCAAAACTAGTCAGTTGATCACAGGAGTTTGTAGTTACTTGTAGTATAAAGTTACTTTCACTCCTCCCTCCTCATGCCATACGACGACTACTGCCTTAATATCATTCCCAGCCAAAAGGACAAGCAGTGAGTTAAATACAAGTCTTCCAGTCTGACGGTACGTACATACTCTGTACTTTAGGCATGAATTTATTATATGAAATGTAATTTTAATTTATAGAGAGAGGAAAAATATTTGCCCTCGGACCAAGGAATGCTGGATGTGTTCCTACTGGGACCACGTCGTTACTTGATCCTTGATTTGTTTATGGAGTATATTTGAGTGTCATAGAATTAGGCCCCTCTACACGTTACATTTAAGTCATGTTTAACCAGATAATCAAACTATAAGTTGTGACCCAAGTACGTGTTCAGCCAAGTAATGGCATGATAAAACAAGCAATAAGCTACAAAGTTATTCCACAAAAAATACGCAATAACTTTGTAGCTTGTTCTAATCAAGGCATGCATTGAACCTGTGACCAAGCGCTTTCCTCTGTCCAGGAACCCTATCGACTGAGAAACTCCCAGCCACAGGGGTGATGTGGGAAGAATGCTGCGCTGCTGCGAGACCTGTGAGGTGTGGGGCTTGCAGCAGCATTCCCTTGTGCTGCCCCTGCTGTGAGCCCCACAGCCTGTGCTGCTGTGAGGTTTGCAGCAGTGGCAGTGAGGGAATGCTGCCACTGCTGTGAGCTTTGTGAGGTGTGGGGTTCGCAGCACCAGCAGCATTCCCCTGTGTCCCATGCCAATGGATTACAGGGCTCACAGTGGGGGGCAGTGCTGCCATTGCTGCAAGCTCAGCACCTCCATGGGGCTTGCAGCAGTGACAGTTTTCTCCCTGCTGCTGCCGCTGCAAGCCCTGCATAATCCCACCATGGTGCGTCTTGCCATGCACATGTGGCATGACAGGAGGTGCGATTATGTGGATCATGCATTAGATCCCATTGTGCCTTTACCTGTGCATTTAGAGGGATCCTAAGTGTGAAGTGAATGCATTGGTTCTATAGTGCTCCTATTTGGATAGCGATAACATGGAGAGTATTTTTTTTAAATGGAGCTACTTAGGGAATAAGTTTTTTTTCCAATGTAAATTACTTGGATCCTTGTGAAGTACTAACATTCTTGGGAATATATCAGTGAAGTACTATTTGCTCACATTACTTATATGAGGATCATTAAATCTGGGTGGAGAGGCTATAGGCCAAATCCAAGACCTATTGAAATTTCAATCTTTTGAGTGACCAGTGGCGTGACCCTTAACATTACAAGCCATTTTGTAACTTTTTTATATTAGATTCAGAATAGCCATTTTATATATAATAATACTTTACAGTGAGTGTGTGTGTGTGAGTCTCCTTCTTCTTAATGTCTCTCATTAGAGCCTTCATCATTCTTAGTGTTTATTACCTGCTATGAACCAAAGCTTTCTGAATGTACATCTACTATCATATTAGACAACAAGCAGTGCCCAAGTAGTTCATTAGGTAGTATTCCTTTGGAGATGCATAAACTAACAGATGGGACCTCCATTTGAAGGTTGCATCCTTTTGAAACACAGACACATACACACTTGATATATACTGCTGTACATGTTGCGTTGTATGTATCGCTACATATACACTTTGTTCATCAGTGCCCATTAATGTGATGTATTCGATGCAGTAATGGAACCTTCAAGTGGAGATCCCATCTGTTAGTTTATGCATCCCCAAAAGAATACTACTGAATGAACTACGTGGGCACTGCTTGTTGTCTTACATGATAGTAGATATACATTCAGAAAGCTTTGGTTCATAGCAGGTAATAAACACTAAGAATAATGAAGGTTTGGGGAGCTGTCCTTATCTTTTCTGAACATCATTCTCACAGAAGTAAAAGAAAGATGGCATTGCCCTTTTTAGCCTGGGTTTAATGTAGGTCAGTTGGGTCACCAGCTGACATGACATTAATGGCCAAACTGCTCCCGACAATTGCCGGAGGAGGTGTTTAATTTCACTGATCTTTGCTAGAGTTCAACAAAAAGTAGTATCATTTTAATGTACTGTGCACTCAGCTGTTTCTTAAGTGTGGTAGCTCCTTTGATTTGGTCAGTAGATAACAAGATATGTAGATGATTAGATGCCTATGCAAAGTGAAGTTCGTTTTCAAATTGCTGAAAACTCGTAAGACACATTATTTCTCGCCTCAGAAAAATAAGAATTTCATGACTTGAATGACAGGCTAAAATATATACTGTGAATATTATCTTTGATGAAGTTTTTCTCTAATTAGTGTTGGCATGTTGAATAAACTGAGGGAAAAGCAACATTTTAAAACTTTTATATTTATTTTGCATCCAGGGGAGAATGAAAGATTTGATATTATTTTCAGTGCTTCTCTGAAAGTTTTCATAATGGAACCCCATACCAGATAAAAAATGCCCTGCTCTTGGGATCAAAGGCACCATATACATAAATAAATGAATGTTAGAAATCTCAGCCTAGGCTCACCAAAAGGTTTGCTATATGTCATGATTATTCACTTAGCCTAGTTTTTCACTGAACTTGGTCTAAGTTGAGTTAGGAATTGTAATCAGACTGTTCCTTTCCTGGCTTTGCACAAGTAGGAGGGCTCTTGGGCAATAAACTCCATAAGTCAGGCTGGGCAAAATATGGCCCACAGGCTGGATCAGGCCCACGGAGGGTCTTTGTCTGGCTCATGGCGAGTCATTAGGTCCTGCCTGGGCTGGGCATCATTCCGCCGTGACGCATCCTGCCACCCCCTGGGCATGCAGCAAGGCTGGGGTGGCTCCGCAGCAGACTACCTTTCTAGCACTGCTGGTCCCAGTCCCATGGTACTGGCAGGGACCCGTGCGCAGCGCTGACCCACTCTTACTGCAAACTCGCTTACTGCTGAACAGCTGCAGCAGCACCAGCTCTGGTGGGCAGAAGTGTGCTCGGCAGGAGGGAAAAGTGGCCCCTCCCCCTCACCACTGCCCAGTGCTTCCTGTAGCATCTGCTGGGAGCCCGCGCTGGGCTATCTTGTATCTCCACTGCTGTCACCGCCACCTCCGGGCTGCCCAGGGGGGTAGCAGGGCCAGTGCAGAGGAGATGTTGGGCATCCCAGCGTGGGCTCCCAGCAGCTGCTGCACGAAGTGCTGGGCAGTGGTGAGGGGCAGGGCGCTTTTCCCCCATGCCAAGCACACTTCTGTCCTGCCAGTGCTGCTGCTACAGCTGTTCAGCGGGAGCAGGTGAGTCTGCAGCAGGTGCGGGGTGGATAGAGGCTTCACACGGGGCCCCCCCAGTACCACAGGGGCGGGGGCCGTGGGGGGGCG